>NW_020227596.1:556294-636295 GCF_003070985.1 Temnothorax curvispinosus
ATTAATGAAAAAAAGAAATATAAAATCATGTTATACTTCGCACGATAACCCATAGCTAACATTACACGTAAACTATCGTGCGATGTGCGTGCTCCCATGTCGCGAAGCACGGCGACATGCATATCGTATATATGAGATTCGATAACGAGCGCGTTTAGTGGACAGAAAGTTACACCTATTTGACAACTGAAATTGTACGCTAAACGCGCCTACTGTTACCAGCTTATCGTAAGTGGCGACCGAGTCGTACACACGGTTTTGCACATTTGACACCTAGGCTCGAATTGCACGTTCGAATTCATGCATTAATTTCTTTTCATCGCGAATGCCTTTGCACATATATATATATACGTATATATGTATGTTTGTATGTATGTTTGTATGTAGGTATGTATGTGTAACAAGAGTAATCTTCATATATCATTCTACAAGATTATGAAGACAATTAAGTAATCGAACATAATTTAGTGAATTTTTGGAATTATACATATAGAAGAACCGTGCTCGAGTGAGCGCCCCGCAAAAGTCCTAACCGGAAGAATAAACAAGTGGCTCTCGACCAAGTATCCAGCTACGCGCTGCGTTGCGGCTAAACCTAAGTTAAATATATCACACAGTTTCATAGTAAAGTATAAAAAGATTAGAATACAGTTTACCCGCATCAAACGGAAATTCATTGGCGGAGCGCGGCTCTCTCCGTAATGCCCACTAAAAAATATCGCCGCGTGAGAATCTTTTTTTTTTTCCCCCGAACTGAACCCCCGATGTGTTGTCGATGTGTCATCATCATTGCGCTCTTATCACAGATGTGAATGTTGCTTAAACCTAGAGAATTGATTTGTGCTGCCTTGCGTATAGCGGACACGAAAATGTCGAAGGAAGAATTGTTAGACGAGCTGTCCTAGTTCCGATTTTATTGGCGATTTCATCGCATGATCTTGTCGTAAGAGGGTGGAGGCGCCTCGTCCGAGGGCGCAAGTGGCGGTGGTGACGGCGGTGGTATCAGGATAGCGATGTGATAAGGCGGCGGAGGCGGGTTCTGTCTCACCGTCGTCGTCGGCACTGTCGCTGCCGCTCTATTGACAACGCTGTCGCCGATGTTGGACGCGTTCGTCAAAGTGACAATGTGATCCTCCTGCATACGAGCGTTGTGCTCCGGTCGACCGCTATGGTGGTAATAGCTTTCACGATTATATTTGCAGAAGATCGAGTATAAACAAGCGGACAGCAGCAATATTAGCAGCCCGCAAAACACGAGTATCTCCAGGCCAGGTCCCTGTTAGCGCGAAGGTAAGAATTAATTGATCAGGAAACAAAACGAAAAGACAACGGAGGAATTATAAATCGCAAAACAGCGGCAGTATTTGAATTAGAAATTTTGAGATACAATCTTGAGATTAAAATAATCTCTCGAAGTACAGACGCGCTTACCCGATAACCGAAGTAGAATTTGGCGGCTGCCACAAAGATTGTTGCCAGAGCAAAAGAGGACCAGATGCCGCAACGCAGTCGGAAGCCGGCCAGTTCGGCCTCCCGTAAATCAAAGACGCTCCCCGTTAGTAGGCTTCTATTCCGTTCTGTACCGTTCGCGCCGGTCGCATTAGACAGAATCAGTTGATTGTTACTAGCGTCGGTGACATTGCTGCAAACAATACGTTAAACCAAAAACGATTTAATACCACCATAGTGCCATGTATCTAAACTCACTAAACTCACAAAACTGCAAACCGAGGGCGAATCATTTATAAGTAATCTTTCTGCTGCTAAGATATGTATAAGTGAGTCACCCTGTATATAGGAAGAGCATGTTCCTCTCAGAATGTCTCCTTTCTCTTAGTGTAGACCTTTTTGTGTTTTCATTAATTACTTGGGGATGTTGTTCAGCTGGGCGAGTTGGGCGGCGCTGAGCGACGCCGAACCGTGATGACGGTTCTCGTTGTTATGGATTCGTGCAGACGTCGTCGAACGATTGACGATGCTTCGGCAGGAATTATTGACATTACTAGGTCCAGCTGGCGATGCGTTTCCGGCTGCGAGGTTACCTGCAAGGCCCTGGAATCGATGCACTGGAGTCACCATTTGCCTAAGTTCACCGCCGCGCCGACATTGGTCTGCAAAAATAAGCAACAAATAAAAGAAATAAGATAATGATAAGAGAAATAAAAAGAATAATTAAATAGATAATTAAAATTTTCCCTCAATCTTTTTTAATTCTTTCACTTATTTATTCAATTAACTTGAAGAGTTCAGTTAGCTTTACAGAATTATCTGAAGAAATAATTCCTAAACTATTTTGAGTTTTGTATGATAATGATAAAGATTCTTTACAATTTAGCAAATAAAAAAAATACATATATATATATATATATATATTAATAATTTTAAGGTACACACAACATAGGAGTAAAATTGCAATATATAATTTCCACATTTTACCCTTCATTGATATCATATTCTTTGTTGGTACTTTGTTAATCCTGGATTTATACCGTCGTACTTACTGTGTGATTTTGGTGGCACAGGTGTGGCAGGGTATCGGCGGCCAGTGAAACCGTAGTACCTGCCCGCCGGTTTGTTGATCCAGAAGTGCATCAGGGGAGTCACTGTCAGCGGGTTCAGAGATCCATCGTTAGCTAATGATACAAAGACAGTGTTTTAGTATTTTCATTGTAAATCATAGTCTGTATGTCTCATACAGGATAAATAATATCCCTCTCCTACATCTTTATAAAAAAAACTGGTAGTGTAAACCAGCGCATAAAGAAAAACAGCAAAAGTGCAATTAAAAATATATATCTACTTGAAATATAGATCATTTCTCTATTTCTCTGTCTTTGTGTTAAGATTTATACATTATTCAAGCATTATATCCAACACGTAGAGAGACCTACATAAGCTATGCCGTAGAAATACAATTATCGCTTACTCTACAATGATTTCTTGTCGACGTTCAAATCATATGCAATCCCACTTGAACATTCCTTTCAACGCACACCTCTCCTGCTTGTCCGGGTCGGTCCCAAGCTCTACTGATCATATATCGCGAATAAATGCGTCTTATCGGGCTCCGACTGTTCATCGTCTGCTATAAGCGTTATCGTCGTCTCTGTGATGCTGGTCGAGTTCATCTTCTATCTTAAAGTGGCGCTCTGAAAACAAGACCACGTACTTATCAATTAAACCGATAAGGCAATTGGCGTAAACATTGGAAGCCAAAAATACAGCTACACAGCAGAAGATAGAAAAGAGTCAATTACTACGTTTACGCGAGCGTTACTTCTGTACTGTATTACTCGTTTACGCGGAGTAAATTATCGTAAGTTACTACAAAATCCCGTTTACGCGAAGGAATTATCTTAAGTTACTACAGAAGTAAAGCCCCTTGCACGATAGGCGATAGCGATAGCGACAGCGACAAAGGCCGACATAGTTTTGTCGGCAACTTCATCGCTATCGCCTATTGTGCAAGGGGCTTAACGCTCGCGTAAACGTAGTAAATAACTCAAAAAACATATTTTATGCATCAAAACATGTATCAAATATATTATAAATATTACAAATATTTACGTAAAAATTTTATTATCACTAGATATACGTATAAAAGTAAAAAATCAAGTTTTTCTTTAATTATATTTTTTAAAACAATACAATCACGCATCTGAAGTATAGTCAAGAAAAACTGATGCAGATGTACCCAATTTCAAAAAATATATAATCACTTCTATAATCTTCTAAATCTCTACTTTCGTTCTAACAGCATATAGGCAAAATAAAATGTCATCAAGTGCTCTTTCGCTCGTTTGTTTTTTCTCTCCATATCAACATGCAGTAAATATCAGCATAAAAGGGCAGCGAGGAAGAATATCAGTTTACAGGGAGACCAGCTGTTCCAGCAAGGAGTGCGATCCATAATAAAGGAATCCTACAGCGATTGTGCTAGGAAAGTGTAGAAATGTAGAAAGTGCGAAGAAAAAAGGCGTAGAGAACAAACTCAGGCTGGGATCATTTTCTCAGCTGTATTTCCTGCAATTTGAGGCCATTTGAGGCAGGCCTCGGGTTGGGAGAGGGAAACCTATGAATGCGAGATAGACGAGGAATCAGCGGGAGAGCTTGCTGGTCCTCTCGAGGAGCCAGCTGGGCAAGGCGTCACTCACTCGTCCTTGGCGGGCTCCGCGTCTCATTCCGCGTCCGTTCGTCGACGCGTTGAGACGTAGTAATCCTCTTTGGGTCGAGCCTCCCTCATCGGCACGATATTCGATATTGGCGCGACGCGGCGACACGAGAAACCGCGGATGCAAACGTCTCTTCTCCGGTTATCCTTGCACTTTTCACACTCCTGACACTCTCGTCCTGCCGAAGTCGCGCATTATCCTCTAATCCTCGCCTGGTTTTCCTTCCCTTTTCCCCTCCCTCTTTCATTCACGAACGCTCTCGGTCTTTTCGCGCGACGCGTCACCCGGCTTATCCCCGGCTTATCCTTCTCGCTTCGCCTTCATTCGCCTTGTCACGAGCGAGAAGAGATGGAGAGAAAAGACGGGGGAGTCACGGGCCACGGTGGACGTGCGTCGATAACAGACACCTATCTTCGCGCGAGTCGCAGTTGTCCGCCGTCCGCCATTGCTCCGCCGGCGACAGCGCGCAAAGGTGCGACGTGAAGTTGCGCGCGCGCGCGACACGCGAGATTTCGACGATTCGAGAAATCGAGACAATCGAGACGGTGGCAACCATTTCGGAACTCATAAAATTCACCTATTTTTAACACGTGAAAATTTTCAGAAATCTACAAATTAATTATAATCTCTACCAGATTTAATTAGATCCTAGATTCTAATCGTTGCAACTCTGTGAATTAGAAATCAACATTTAAAGAGAAGGAATTGCTCGCGCAAAATATAACCTATAAAAATGGTGGTGTAACGTTTTAGAAATAATGAAAGGAAATTAAAAGAACATAATTTCGGAGATCACTTGACGTGCATATAACATTTCTAACATTTCGCTTCGATTTCTCAAAAACGAGATGCTATTCACGATCGAGAGGTACGTGATACGCGCGAGTGCACGGTGTTTACAACGATGTTTCTCGAACAGTGTTGACGTTTCGGCACGAGAATTCGTTCTGCAACCCAACGAGAGCCCTACGTCGATACGTGCCGAAGCCCAGAAGTGTCTCAAAATTGCCTTCCTAGGCGCGCCAAACGTTGGAAAAAGCACAATTGTTAACCAACTTATCAAGCGATCGGTAATCATCTTTGTTTCTAATATTTATCTAAAGCTGTGGTCCACTTGACGCTACAAATGCTTCGAAGCATTCCTCTTCTCTTTACTTTCAATGAAGGAAGAAGGAGAAGAAGAACGCTCCAAACCATTTGTAGCGTCAAGTAGACCACAGGCTGAATTAAATGCATAAATTTGTATACTTGTATAAATTAAATTATCTTGCCTACATAACTTTAATTTATTAAGTTGTCTTATTTATATTTCTTACCTGCACATAAAAAATACAGAAGAAGAATTCTTCATATATATATTACGTCTTTAAATAGGTATGCCCTGTATCCTGCAAGGTGCACACCACACAAGCCAAAGCGCGTGCAATATATTGCGAAGGTGATACTCAGCTGATATTCCTGGACACCCCTGGCATGGTCTCCACGAAAGAGTCTAAAAAGTTCAAGTTAGACAGTAGCTTCAAAACAGATCCGAAGACTTCCTTGCAAGCGGCAGATATTGTGGGAATTGTGCAGGACGCAGAGAATGTATATACCAGGCACAAGATTGATACAAACATATTAGAACTCTTGACGGAAGATATAAGGAGCAAGATTCCTATAATTCTGGTCATTAACAAAGTGGACAGACTGAAGAAGAAGGAAATATTACTCGACTTGATACACACTCTGACCAAGAGCAAGAAATCTCCAGATTTCTATGACGTATTTATGATATCTGCCTTGACTGGGGATGGCATTAACGATTTGAGGGTAAATTTATGACTATCGTAAATAATATTTGTATATAATTCTTGGAAATTATAATATAATTCCCATATTTGGAATATTTGTACCGTCTGTATTTCATTATTTTTTTTTGTGTTTTGCAGACTTATTTGTTAGACACGGCTAAGCCACGAGCCTGGGAGTACGAAAGGCATATTTACAGCGATAATACGTGCGAGGATATAATACGACAAACGGTGCGGGCAAAGTTGATGGATATTCTGCCGAACGAGGTTCCATATCGTTTACAGGTCAAGTTGGAACACTTTGATCCAGCCCCCGACGATAGTATCAAGGCACTGGTGTCCGTCACGTGTCCCAACAAGCGAATTGCTCGTCTACTAATGCGCGGGAGCAACAACAGAATAGGTCAGACCGCCGTTATAGCAGAGGAAGCACTGCGGCACGCTTTTCGAACGTCGGTGAGATTGAAGATAAGCGTGCAATCTCCGTCGTGATTCGGCTTGTATTTGTTATTTGTAAAATAAAGTTAAATGTTTGCGATAAGATTGATGTTTTAATACGAACCGAAACCAAAAGTCAAGCGTTGATTTAAGAATATATTTCTTCTACATTGCGTTACCTGACGCTTGGACGTGGTCGTAATCGGTGGCTACATCGGCAAGGGAAAGAGGACCGGTACTTACGGTGGTTTTCTCTTAGCTTGTTACGATCAGAAAAACGAAGAGCATCTGTAAGGTATAATGTACCCGAAATATTTCTTGTGAAAGTGAACAGGGACACGTTGTATGATTAATGGAAAGCTTTATCCAGTATTTAGATATCTCTAATACTTGTATTAAAATATATATTTTTTAGATAAATATCACAACGACAAATTTGATAATTCTTATAATTTAAGTTTTTACTATGAGCATATTAAGGCTCGTCCACAATAGCCGTAAGCGTATGCAGTAAGACGTAAGCAGTAAGCTACAAATTTTTACAGGATTTTTACAGTTCAAAAATAATCGACATTGTTGGTCAATTTTTATTGCTTACATCTTACGGCTATTGTAAAATGGGCTTTATATTTTGTTTGCTTGGTGCATTACTTCTAGCTCATATCGATGTATGTTATTTTCTCGTAAACAGATCGGCACAGGATTCAAAGAGGAGGACCTCGAAAATCACACCAAATTCCTCAAAGATCATGTAATACCGCAGGTGAAATCGTACTACCGCTTCGATAGTAGCCACGAGCCGGATCACTGATTCGAGCCAATTCAAGTCTGGGAGATCAAGAGTGCTGATTTTTCCCTCTCGCCCGTAGCAAGAGCGGCTATCGGAATAGTGAATTTCCCGAAAGCAAGCATTTGTAAAAATATGACTTATCGTAATTGCGCTAAAAGAAATTGATATTGCGTGACGTAATTAATTTACTCACGAAAATCTTTTATCCACATCGAACATTTTGCGTTATCGCGATATTTTGGAGACGCAGCGTATTTTTTTCTACCAACTAAACAGAGATAGGGGCTACAATATTTTTGCAATTAATTCTTCCTTAGAGTTTTCTTGAAATTTTTCGAGCTCGTTTAATAAGGTTTTGTTCTGGTTGAGGTCGATCCGGAAAAGGGAATATCTTTAAGGTTTCCGCGATTCATCAGGATTCGCGAGGATAAGTCCTGCGAGCAGGCTACTTCCGCTCAAGATGTGGACATGTACAACAATCGAGAGCAGATTAAAAATAAAACTTCAGCATCGAAAACCGCGGAGGAAGATTTCTATTAATTTCTTTTCTTTTTTATGTCGCGACGCACAAATTGAGTAAGTAAATCATGTATCTTTTATAATTATTATTTCTGTCTGAGCTATTGTAAATAAAACACGTTTGATATGGCACATAAATTCTGTAATTTTAATTCATTCGCGTTGCGACATCTGACATTTATTTATTATACTAATGAAAATTAATTTTGGAGGAGGATTAATTAATATTTCATTTATTGTTTACATTTTGAAGTATCATGTATATTATCAATGTTTTGTATATCAGTATAACTTTGAAGATTTAATAAAGTTCCTTACATCTTCAAAAATTCTAAGGTTTAACTTCTTTATCACGAATAAAATATGTATCCTGATTTTTGTTTTGTTTAAATCCATAATGCATATGACTTTTTAATGAATATGTAAATGTTTAGGAGAAACTAAAAGCCGATCGAGATTAAATAGACATAGGTATAGAGCACCTTGCTGATTAATAATCACAACTCTTAATAATTTACGATTAACTACACATACTGCGAATGAAATGATTCACCTGGGCGATGCGTTATATCTTTATCTAGGACGCTCTTATCCACTTATCTTGTATTTGTCAGTGATAAAGCGCCGGAACGTTAGGCGATGATACACGGGTACCTGTCGACGTTCCCGATCGACTAATTACGTTCTCGTCGCGTCGCATCGTTCCCGAAATAGCTGTCTCCCTTACGTGAATTGGGGAAGCGTTAATTCGCAACGGAGGATATCTTCCGCAGGACGCAAGGAGATGGTCGTCAAGAGTTCCGGACCGCTTCTCGAGAAGCAGATCGGCTGCATTAAGTTCACGATTTTCTGCTTGAACGCGATAATATGGGTGGGTGCGCGTGGAGTTATCACGATGATTGCGTCGTCTTGTGAAGTTACACCGTGATAGTGAAATATGATGCTACGATTTATTTTAAGTGTGAATTGAAAAAAAGATCTACGAAATGAAAAATGAAAGCTACGTGTATCCGACGACAATAGTGAATCGAAAAGAGAAAGAAAGACATTTGTAATAACAGAATCTTCGTAATCGAGAATTTGTTTCGTAAAACATGAATTCCTTTCTATTCTTCTTACAAAGTTTTTTCTGAAATTAATGTTTGCTCAATAGGATAATCGATTGTTTCCTTTAAATTTCTTAATAAATCACATTTTTTCAGATATACAAAATACAGTAATATATCATCTTTTTTAAATAATTTTTTAAGAGTATATTTAATTTATTCTTGAGCAATAGAAAAATTCCTTAAATTAAATTAAGAAATTTAATTTATATGTAGATATTTTGAGGGAGGAGAATATCGTGAGGTTTATTAATAAATTTTCGCAACTAATTTAACAGTCTTTGAAAAATGTTATCTCTCCCTGCACTATCACGGTTAATAGTTGCCGTATGTTCTTAATTAACATGCAATTAACAAAATCCTTGTCGCTCGACGAAAGATCCTGGGCTGTGCGATGTTCGGACTGTCGATCTGGATGCGGTTCGAGCCGACGCTCGAGGAGTGGGTGGAGTTCCTGAATATGTACGAGATCTACATCGGGGTTTACTTGCTGATCGCCGCCTCGGTGCTCGTCATGGCCATCGCCTTCATCGGCTGCGCCGCCGCGCTTATGGAACACATCATGATTTTATACGCCGTAAGAACGCTCGTCAATCAAACTAGCAAGTTCTTGAGAGGAGATCATTTCCGAGGAAATCGATTCTGCAAGATGCTTAGAAATTAAACCTTTACGGATTGATGTCTAAATTAGTGTGCCTCCAAAAAAATATTCTCTTAAGTCTCTTAAAGTCATTTTGTTGCAAATTAATTTTCTTTAATTATCCCTGATTATTTAATTCAAATACAAATTGATAATACGTATCATCTTATGCAGAAAGTTGTCTTTTTATGAATTAAGATATGTAAAGATTGAGTTTTCATACTTTCTCTCAAAAATAGATTTCTCTCACATATAATTTTTAATTTAAACATTTATTTTCCCCACCATAAAAAATCGATTTTTTTTTTAATTAATTTAAAAATCGAAAAAATTATTTTTTCGCAATTGCAACAAATTTGACGGAAGTTCGTAGAAATGAAAGGACTTTTATAATTTTAGCACGTGGGTCTTCAAGCGTTCAGTTTCATTTGCTGTCTATCCGGAGCGGCGGTCATTCTTGATTATTCGACGTACGACAGTAAGATTCAGCCTATCATCGAACGGGCCATGTACAATCTTATCAGCAACTCCCATCACGACTCGGCGAGCTTCATTCTGCGAGTAATCCAAGAAACCGTAAGGGAACGTTGATCTCCCCTTGGAGGGGAAAAACCGCGTGTTTATTTCTCAGGATTATTAATTAATTTTTGTGACGGATGTGTGTGTCAGGTCGGATGCTGCGGAGCCGACGGACCCAGAGATTATACGCAGTTGCGTAAACCATTGCCCACCGAGTGTCGGGATACCGTCACCGGAAACGCCTTCCATCACGGCTGTGTGGAGGAATTGTCTTGGTTTCTGGAGGCGAGATCGGGATGGCTTGCCGGTCTGGCGATGGCATTGTGCATGCTTCACGTAAGCAGAAGAAGCTTTTCTTCTTTTCTTCATTAATCCTCTTTTCCTTTTCTTATCGTCAAGATATACATTATTTGAATTAAAATTTGTACACAGTTCGATTAATTTCATCGTAGCTATAATATCTTTCTCTTTCTCTCTCTCTGTAATTATATTAAATAACAATTTCTATTTTCTGCTGCTTTTGTTCTAATTTTTTTTTAAATTTCAATTACTGCAGGTGATCATAGCGGTGCTGTCGCTGACACTGATACGAGCGATCAAGAAAGAAGAGGAATCCATAACGTTCAAGCGCTAGACATCAATTCGTCATCTAACGATGTGCAACAGTGACATATTATAATTAGTGTAATTATAATTCTTTTTATAAAAAAGAAACAAAGGAAGTTATAAAGTCTATATGTTTCTAAATCGCGAATTTTGCGAGTTATATATCATTCTAAGGGCCGGTTGTTTCAACTTGTTGGTCAGCTAACTAATAGTTAAATCATATGTCCATCTTTGTCTAATGTAATTGATAAACAAAGACATATATATGATTTAACTATTAGGAAGTTTACCAACAGGTTGGAACAACCGGCCCTAAGAGTGACATCAATCGTCAGTAGGGATATGCAATAAGTAGTTTTGCGCTCGTATCTTTTCATTTCTGAAGCTTTCAATTTTCAAACATAAAAATTTGTCTTCTTTTTCGAATAAATCCTCAATTCAAAGTTGGATTCAGATTCAAAATAACTCGCATATTCCTACCACTGTTTTATAAGGAACTAAATTACGTTTTAATTATCGCTAATTCACGACAGACATTCATGCGTTTCACTTTAAAATTGAGTACATCCAATTTGTGTGTTCTTCCATTATAACATTTTTTTTAGTTTTGTACATCATTTCTATTCTCTTGCATGATTTATATTTATAAATTAATGGTCATTTTTAGGAAAAGCCATTTTTAAATAGATTTACATGGAAAACAGAGAGAATATATAAATAAATTAAGTTGCTATCTATAATAATTATTGAATGAATACTAATAATCGAACGACAATTGCTAAAAATGAGATACTATCTCTGATATTCAATGTAAAAGTTATCACGATGATATATTGATAAATGGAAAGTAAAGAATTAATAAACGAATAAAAAATAGCTAAATCAAATTTTGATTTTAATCATTATCGCGACTAACCACATTGCTTACTATAATATGCCGTACAAGAAATAATATTGCAATTTTATCTGAAAAATTGAAACCCCTTCAAATTCTATATTCCTTCAATTTATCATATTGACAGTACTTACTTTTATAAAATTATAAAGTTAGTATTTTTTTATTGTTTTACATTTAATTGATTTACGTTTTATTAACAGATTACTTTTCTTATATCTTTTCTAATGTTTTTTTATTCGATATGTAGATTTGTTGTGACGCGATAAGTAAATTCACGTTTTCGTTTCATTTATTTACAAAATACGAAGTATACATACATAATATACGATATACAATATATATTTATATATATTATAGTCAATAATTTATTTACAATAATGCCGTTCGATTGCGATCATCGCCGATGTTTTGCTATATTGAATAATTCGATACTGTAAATTTGTAAAATTTTCTTCGCCTGCAATCGCGGCCGCGTCCCTTCAGGTTCTACATCAACGATACACATTCGTCGATTTTTTAAAGAATTGCAATTACAAAAAATTGTTGCTCTGTAAAAGACATTGTAGATTTGCAGCGCTGTCACATTGATTCTTATCTTTAATTTTGACATGAATAAATTTATTAAAATTTATTTTTAAATCTAAGATATTTTTAATTAGAAATCTTATGTAAGTATAATATTAAATTTATCATAAATCACTATTTATTAAGTGTTCAGTTATCGTAATGGCAACCAATATATACAACGTGCGAAATATAATATATCTGCCTTTATCGAAAGGATTATCAAGAAAAATTTATGAAAGAACCATTATACACATAAATAAGACTGTTATGTTTAGGATCGTACCGCTCGTATAGTTTATCATAAAAAAAAACTATGTACCTTCTCCCTTATATAATTATAAAAATTAATTAATTTAATATTTAGCTTGAAAGAAAACTAATCTATCTGGCGATTGACCGCAATCGAAGTGGATTGCGAAGGACTCGGAGGAGTCGAAGATCGGATCGAGATCTAACCAACGAAGGGGTAGGGCCCATAGGGCACCGGTGCCGGGTAGTAACCGGGATACGCCGGCACCGTCGGCTGCACCGGCACCGTGTTAGTGATATAGGTGGTGAGCTCGGTAGGAACGACCCTTGTGGAGAAGAGGGTGGTGTAGGCGGTCTTGGCGCCGAAGGTGAGCTTCAGTACCCGCGAGTCGGACACGGTGGCGAGGGTCTGGGTGACTATGGGCGCGCTTGTCACCGTGAATTGCTGCTGTTGCGGGAACAGCGGCAGCTGCGGTACCTGCGGAACCTGCGGGACCTGCGGCTGCAGCACCGGGCTCAGAGTGGACGTGCCGTATTCGTAGGATGTCCTGAAGCAGAGAAATGCAATCATAATGCATCACGGTAAAAAATATAAATGTAAGATAATGTAATAAATATAATAGAATATACTTGCAATGGATCGACGCATATAATATTAAACAAATTTTAAATATTAATATTTAATTATTTATTAAATTGCTCTTTAAATGTCCATTACTTAAAAAAAAAGGAAAATTCGCTTATTAAAAGTATTTGGATGAAGATACCGACCTAGGCACGGTGCCGACTGGCCTGGTCAGTGTCGAAAAGATGGTATTCCCCAAGTTCACCACGGGAATTACATGCGATTCGTATAGCGTCTCCAAGGTGACTACCGGTTTGGAGGTAGTGATAACCTGGGGTTGCGGCTGACCGAAATATTTCAGCAGAGCCAACTGTTGGGCCTGTTCCGGGGTCAGCTGAGGTTCGGCGTTGCTGCTGGTCGCGACGTCGCTCTTCGCCTTGGATGGCGACGCCGACTTGAAGATGTCTAGGTCGGCATCGGGGTCGTTGTTGGGCACCACTACCCTCTTAGGCACGTCCTCGTCATCGCTATCGTCGTCGCCGAAGTCGAGCTCGAGGTGCAGCTCGCTGCCGGCTTCGTCGAGCTTCGAGTTGAACTCGTTCAGCGTCTTGCTCGGAATGAACTGATAGATCTCCATCGGCGGTAACGTCTTCGTCGCTGTTACCACCCGGGCAATGTTGTACGTTTGCACCAGAGTCAACCGGGTGGTACTGTTGCCGGCGTAGATCACCGGCAACATATGCGTCTTTAGCAACGTCTGTGTCGTCGAGAACGTTTCCGTCAGCGTTTCCAACGGCGGCGTCGCCTGAGCAGCGTCCAGAGAGATCGCCGGAAGCGTCGCGACAGACGAGTCCAGCGGCAAAGTCGACTCGTAGGCAGCCCCGGTGTTCGCCAGGATATTCTCCGTGAGCGGTTCGGTGGGCGAGATCGAGCTGCTCGGTTCGGCCGTTGCGAAAGTTTTCTTGATGGTGGAGGTCACCGTGATGTAGCGGGTGTTTCGGAGTGTTCCTACCTGAAGAGAAAACGTCTTGGGTTATTAGATCGATAATTCAGTGATTAATTTAATTGTCCATCTAATTGGCAAATAGATAAATAGATATTAAAATAGAATCAAAAAAGCTGACCTGGAAAGCGTAGGGCGATTTGATAGTGGCAATCTCGAAGTATATATTATCGAGATCCGCCGCGGTGGAGATCTCCACGTTGAGCGTCTCCATCGGCAGGATCTGTTCTCCAGGATGCTGCTGATCCTGCATGCTGACGCTGGCCACATCCTCGCTCTCACTGGGGTCCAATTCGTCTTCCGTCAAGGACAGCTCCTTCCTCTGGGCAACATTGGCGCCACTAGATGAGGCAACGTTGATCGTCGCCGCCGTCGCTCTGCCTTGCTCGTCAAAGATCGGTCCGAGAGACGACTCCGCTGTACTCGGCTCGGTCGTTGACGTTCGGACATCTTCATCGTCCACCTGTTTGCGAATCATGATCCTCGGCTTCGGCGTGGTCTTGTACGACCAGCGACCTTGCGTCCTCGGTAGTTTCACCTTGGGCAGAAGACTGATCGGCGTCGACGATGGCTGGTCATTATTCTTCGACTTCGTCGATTGTTTCAAGGGTGAGATAGCGGACTGACTGTTCGGCCGGAAACTGCTGCGACGACGAGTGATGGGTGCCTCAGTGGTGGTGGTCGCAGGGCGATTTCTGAGAAGAAGAAGATTTAAGTCAAAAGAGAATCGCTTCGTATCAAATTATGTTTCCTATATTTATAAAAAAAAACGATAGCGCGATAAAATTAATTATTGTTTAACAAAACAAAAAAAGAGAGAGAAAAGATTATTATTAATCATTCACGAATTTATTCTCTTAATTGTGCCATTCCGTTAACGACACTCACTTATAATTTGGACGCGTCGTACTGGAGCGATTCTTTCCAATCCTCGTTTGCTGTGGTTCACTGTTATCATATTCATCGGCGATCTTGTTTCGGAATTTGGGCCTAGATGGATTATTGGGGGTCGGTCTTCGCGTCGTTCGCACCGGAATGCCTAATTCAAAAATTAATCAATGAATCTATTCCTCAAGAGATTTATAAGAAAAATTTTATATTATAAATTTTATTGAGAATGAAAAAAAATTGATAAAGAAGACTTTTATTTTTATTATAATTATCGTCCAATGTGACAATTAAAGTCATTGATTAAAATTTTTCACATAATTATTAAGCTCGCAATTGCACGTTACAAATTACATTATTTTGAAAGTAAAATAAACTAAAATTTTTGGAACTAATAACATAATTAAAACAAACGTGTAAAATCTTCTATTTCTAAAGATTAAAAAATTTCTGTATATTACAATAAGACAATTTTTTTATCACACATAGGACAGCTTTATAACTTACATACATAAGACACAAATACTTTTTGTACAAAATTCATTATATCATGTAATATACCAAATTTAGATTAAGCGAAAAAAGAATTTGGACATAAAATTTTCAAAATTTACAAAAATTTATCATGGAATACTCACCGGAGGATTCGTCGAAGAGGGCCTCTAAGGGCAGCGAAGACTCCTCCTGTTGCTGATAGGTCGGGGTGGGTTCCAGCTGAGGCTTGAGCTTACCGTGCTGAGGACCGATGGTCTTCAGGATGCGATTGGAGCTGGAGGGCCGAATCTTACCTTCAGCCACCGGCGCGAGCGGCGCCGTTAGGATTCTCGACGAGCTCTGCAGCACCTGGGCGTACTTGCCGTTGATGTAGGTCCCGATCACGCTGGTCTCGTGCACAGTAGTGAGCCCGTCCTTCACGATGGTACCGCCTAGCTTGGTCACCAGCCCGGTTGGGTTCTCCTTATCCCTTCGCGGGGTTGCGCGCGGCTTGTGAGGAGCCTTCGACGACGGTCGCAGATTGATCAGCTGCCAAAAACCAGGATTGTATTAAAAATGAATGCTACATCATTCTTATGGAGATTATGACGATAATTCTCTACAGTCTACAGTAAACATGCATAATATGATTATAATGGAATAATTTTCATTCTAAATTCAGTGCAAATTTTCAAATTTTTAATAACATTCGGGAGGAGGACTTAAATAAGTTGCACATTTAAAATTAATTTCTAATGGAATAGAGGGAGAGAAGAAGAGGGAAGAGAAGAGAGTACGTGATAAAAATCATAATAAAATATTAAAATAATATATATATGTAGAAAAATATAATAAAATAATAATTCGATTTGCAACAAGACGTTCGAGGCTCTGTGATGCTGGAAAATACCGCTGGAAAAGCGCGTGCGTCGCGCTCCGCGGGCGAAACCGATTTATCGGTGGGATCGGATCGGACTTTCACGCCGATCGTCATGGCCGAGGGACGGACGCGGGGGAGGCATCTAGAAAGGATCGGCTAGGAAATCGATTACGGCACGCGGAAAATTACACCGACGCGCGGTTATTCCGTATAATTTCGCGGCTTCGCGAAGTTATACGTGAAAGTCGCTCGTCGGGATGTAGTAGGTACGTTGCGCAATTTTACGGCGAAGCCGTGTATCGCTTCCGCACGCGACCTTCTCACCTCGCTGACCGGATGACCCATTTTTCCGTCGGCTAAAACGCGATCGGAACTCGTTTATATATATATCGACGACGACGTTCGTACGTTAGCGACGCGATCCGGTTTGGCGGCGGCAATTAGCGGTATCGAAACCAGATTCTCAATTTTCATTTCTCGCAGCTCCGGCTCACGCGCGCCGAAGATCAATGTCGCTTTTATAAACTGGATATCTGACTTTCCTACCTCTGCGACTGATCTAGCGTGGAAAGTTAATCGCGGATCTTGCAAGTGCGAAATTGTTGGCTGGATTCCGAAAGAGCTCAATGCCACACTTCTGACAAATTAGATCATATTTTACTTTCTCTCTACGTATATATAAGACTGAACAGAATTATAAAAGGTAAGATACAAAAGAAGTAATTTGTCTCCCGATTTTTTTTGAAAGTAAGATATTCATTCGGCTGAAGAGTCAGCGAGGACAAATTTCGGGGAGTAGCATTGGATTTATAAAAATGAACTTATAAAAGTGCAAATTACTACCACTGATTAAAATGTCATTCTGTCGTTAAAATGTCAAAATATCAATTTAGAGATAGAAATATTATATCTTTAGAAATATTATTTTAACGTACATCGTATAATTTGGAATATTACGTGTTTAAATATGTGATTTTCTCCACTTATTTCACTGCAGAGAAAGCAGATCCGGCAGTCAGTTGGTCTAGTTAGAAAATATTAAAAGGAGGCCAGGAAGGCATTAAAAAGGCGTAAAACGTAATTGTTAGGTATAGCAATTCTACAACACAGTACAAAATTAAATAACGTGTAAAGTTACATATTCTGACGTTCCACGAACGAGGAAACCAATAACTCATGGCATTTACGTAGCATTTGATTTATTTTCGTGGTTTCAATCGTTTCTCTGATCCACATTTTACATACCTTGTACGTCTCGTCGATCACTTCCGTCGGTTGCTTTGAGAGAAAATCGTATTCCGGTTCGGCGAGATTGTTCTTCACGCCTGGAGTTTCATCTTTGGCACGTACTTGAACAACCGATGACAATACGGGTGTCTTCGTCTGTTTACTTAGTTCCTAAGGAATCATGCTAAATGATTACGCCGCCTTCTCTCAATACACAATGTTTTATAAGTTATTATAATAATTTAATTTCTAAAAAATCAAACCGTAATGCACATCATTTATATATATTATCACGAACAGAATTTGAAACATTTAATTATTGTATGTTATATATGTCAAAGTTATTTTACGAAGGTCTCTTACATATTAAAAGACTAAGGACATTTATAAAAAAAAGTCGACCTCAATTAAAGTAGTCGATGAAATTATGTGTTGACGTAATATATAATGGCAGGACATCCTGCATAGCGTCATCCCGTTCTTACCTGGCTCTTCGTTGGTTTCGGCGCGGCGTTCTCGGACAGATTCACCACGTTCTGCTCGACCACGGAATTCACAACGATCTTTGTGCCCTTTATCTGCTTCTTCGTCTCGCCGCCCTGATCCTCGGCCTTGTGGGTCTTGCTGGGCTGGATGTCGGGGACATTTTTCTTCGGCTGCTGCTCCGTCGTCGGCTTCGTGTAAATCGCCGGCGTGGAGGACGTGATCTTCTTCCCGATGCCTCCTTCTGAAAAGAAACGCCGCATTTGCATACCTGACGAGAATAAAGATCGCGATTCCACGGAGGCCGAATGGGAAAACGAAACTAAAAGAGCACACCCTGACGGCCAACACCCGCGCCGAAGGCCTCACCAAATTTTTTATCCTTTAGGAAGAAAGGCACCAAAATATGTGGAAATCTCTTCCCTCGACTCTTAGTTTTATGTGCGTCAACCGTATTATTTCTTATTTTAATCCCCTATCACATTAAAATCGCATTCTTATATTTTAATTTCTTTCATAAGTGTGAATTATATTATTCTCGATTATTTTATTTTATTAATTGTACCGGTCAACGTATTATTTTATTCCATTTGGTGATTAAACTAATATTAATTTTTGATTGCAGCTTTCTCACGTAATATAATAAGTGTAATTAATTATATGTATAATAAAGTATAAATGATTATAATCGTTTTCTGTTACATTTTCAGGTTCTATATCTTCATTTGAAGATAAGGAAGCAAATGAAAACATGCAACTTCGTGCTGAGTGGATGGTTTAAAAAGTCAAGGAGAGAGAGAAGATGACAAAAGAGTCATGACGAGTGAACAATGCGCATGATATATACGCGGACCCGGACAGCGACATGCTAAAGAGATTGGTCCCCGACGCCCCTCGCCAAGGCCCACCTTGAATAAACAGTACTCCTCAAAGTCTCAAGGCCTTATCCTCACTCGTAACACGAAGGATCAGGTCTCGTGAACGAGCACGGCGTAACAAAGAGGTGTCGATCGCGCTTAGAAAGTAATTTCTGGCACAATTCAAAATCGCATGACACCTCATGGCTACGAATACCAATTGCGAATCTTCTGCTTCGCCGATTGCGACAGAGCTCTCGGTATTGGTTTCTCAGCAAACTCGCTCTTTGGAACTTTTCGATAGTTCTTCACATTCTTACAGTAGCTAAGCAAGACGCATTTTACGTGTCGGATGATTATAACAAGTCGCACTTTAAAAGAAAACGAAATTTGATAACACAATCATCACATTGACAATTTCGGCAGGCAGATTTAATTAATTAATTTTACTTCAAATTAAAATTATGATTTTACAATTTTTACTTTTAACAATTTTGAACATGTTTACTTATAATATTTTTATAATTTTATTAATTATTATTACAATAGTAGTATCACTGTATTTCAAATTTTACGAATCTGATATAATTATCCGAGTGTAATTAACAAGTAAAATTTTGCAGACGTTACCTGGAGGAGCGCTCTGAGGGCTGAAGACCATCACCGTGTTGCCGATCGTCGTGGTGAAGTCCAAAAAGCCGTAGACGGTCTGGGTGACGAAGTCATTATTTGTAGCTGCTGGTTCGATCGCTGCGGCTGCGTCCTCCGGGTAGCTCTTGTAAACTTGCGCGGCGGACACTGCAACTGCAGGAAATGCTCTCACAAAAATCTGTTTTACTTTACAACCCGCTCGACGATCGATTATAAAAATAGGTATTACACGTATAAACGCGTTGTACAATTCGTGAACGAATTATACTATACTTTTATAGTATACGAAGTGTACTATAAAATAATTTGGAAAGATATAAAGCGATCGGTCCTTTCCTATCGAGCAATATTAATGCAATTTTATCCGATTTTATCTTATCTATAACGTTCATAGCGGTCCGAGGAAATTAGTGAAAAATTGATAGGAAAAGAAGACGTTATCCTTTCTGGCCGATTTTGGTCGGCAACTTTCTGCTCGCGACGCGGTCGATCGGAGGATTTCCGGCAGGCCTTGAAACGAGAAGCGCTTCGCTCAAAATTTTGCATTTATCAGCGATGACGTCATTACACTCACCATACGCTAGAGCCGCAACAAACACGAAGTATCTCGATGTCATTGCGCTCAATCTGCTCTCATCCTATATACGCGAACACACGAATCTCGCGGAATCTGAAAGAAGTAAATGAGGGAAAAAGAAGCATGAGAAAAAAATTGTTTTCACAACCAGTGTGACAGTCCGATGTCCTTAGTGTACATAACGTATATAACAGCCAATTAGCCATTATAACAGTCTTACTTTCTCGCGTCGTGTACACGATAAAAATATTATCACATCACCGAAATGGAAATGAATGGGAATATAGACAAATATTCTTGCAAAACACCGCGAAGATACACGTGTAATTCAATTATTTATATTAATTACTTATAATTGTATCTCATGTTGTTTTACGATTCGACAGAACAAAATAATTTGCGAGTTACACATTTATCGTATACTTTGATACGGAATAATATTTTCTTTACGATCATGGGAGAATCGAGCGGTAATTCTCAGACAATTACGCAATTATTGCAGTCGCACGTGCAATCGGCCACTCATAATCATCTCTTGGGACGGGATAAAAACTGCAGCGTTACATCAGCCGCGTAAATATGACGTATTACCGCCGTTATTTTGCAAAGCACCGTTACTTCTCCTCTCCCTTTAACAATCAACGGTTATGTAAAAATACCGGCGGATTCTGCTTTATTAGAAATAACGTCCTGTCGATTATCTTCGCGCGCGCTTCTCTCATGGAGATTACAAATCATTAATCTCCTACTCGAGAGATTGTCCTCGGATTTACGCATTCCTGTCTCTTTGCGGAAGAGAAATATTTCAATAGACAGCGGCATCGACGCGCATTTCTTTGCGGATTTAATAAAAACCTGTTCGATTGTTATTACAACATATTATTTTCCTCTTTAACAAATGTTTCTTTCTGCCTAATTGAAATTTGAATAAACTTCAAATATTTCACTCTCAATTTTTTATCCTAATAAATAAGACATTTTAATAACGGCCTAATATATTTCCTGCTTTTAATATCCCTCGATATTTTTATTCGCTCAACATATTCCTTTACGGAAGATAAGAGTTCCGTTCACGTAAAACATTGACATTGCCAGTCGAATTTTAATTTCGCCGGCCAGCGAAACGGATAAAAGAAGCGGGGGCGATTTCGCGATCGCGTGAGGCAATCGAGCATGTCGCAAGTTAAAAAAATTTCCTTCTCGCCCGATCGCTATCTGCTCGAGCATGAGCATTGTGAGGCATGAGCTCCGTTCGGAAAACATCCTGTGTGAGGCAAACGCAAGACAGCGGCGCTAACACAATCGCGGCGCGGAAAGTGCGCGCCCGTGCCCGCGCCCGACGAAATCGTTACGTAACGCGCAACCGCCGCCGCCTAATAATCGTTCTACCCCGAAACAATGCTAAGTCGTGCCTCCGGGAAAAGAAGGCACGACTGGAATCTGATTTCGAATCCGGGGGGCGGGAGGGGGCCGGATCGACGCCTCGGCGGTGCCGAAAAGCGCGGCGCGGCGCGCGCTTTTCCCATTCTTGTCGTGTGCCGTTACAAAGTGCTCCGTTACATCGCTGATTGCTATACGGGGTGTCCCGGACGTTTCTCTATGCCACAGCAACCTTGAACAACGCTGTCGAAGAGAAGACGTCGTTTCTACCTTTCCAATCATGGTACTCTCGCAATTGAGCCTAGAATGAAGATCGTAATTCGAGGCAATTGAGTCTCGAATCGAGAGATCCGTTCGAAACCGGCCGATTTTGTCATCGACTTCCTTCCATCGGAGACCTTTCGTTCTTAATTCTTGATTACCCGCTGTATAATTTGCATGTTCTAACTTTTTTTCAATTATTCATTTTACGTGTGTCTTTCATGCGAGAACCCTCTCGACGGTCACTTTCGCTGCTTTCCTTTTCGTACACCCGAAGCGAAATATTACTTCCGTCGCAGGAGTCTCTCGCGGAGGAATGGTCTTTCAATCCGACAGTTTTTCCCGGAGACCCAGAATCGCAATTGGAGGGAATCGGAGTAGCGCAGCATCGCGGAATCGCGAGATCGCTCCTTTCACCCGTGTTCTCTCACGACCGCGGCGCGGATTGAGCTCGCGGCAAGCTGTAATAACGGCTCCAGCTGAAACTGAAAAGCGCGAGCATAACGCTTCTATCGCGAGAACTGTTTCTGATGATGGGGTACGTGTGGGTTCGCGCATTATTCTCGCGAGGTAAATACGGCGAGAATTCGCGAACCGTACGCAACTTATCGAATGGAGAACCTATATCCCACACTGTAAAAGAGATCAACATTAATTTATCGATCGTCAACGGTATCTTTATGTGAAATAATTGAAAGTATAGAAAAGATGCTTCTGCGTTTAAGGCTGCGGTCCACTTGACGCTACAAATGCTTCGAAGCATTCCTCTTCTCTTTTCTTTCAATGAAGAAAGAAGGAGAAGAAGAACGCTCCAAAGCATTTGTAGCGTCAAGTGGACCGCAGCCTATAAGTAATGATTAAAGATGTAACGATGCAGAGCGTTTATATAATAATTAATATTTTAATATCTCTCTCGTATTATATTTTCTATATTATATAATTTTATGTAATTAAATATATTGTACCTTTATGTTTTTCCGTCCTTTCGTTAATAAAATCTTCGTAGATTCGTACGTGTTACGTGAATGAAAATAGCGGAGGCTGAGACAAACCACTGCCGAAAATATAATCACCGCGAGTATTCAAGGTGCGAGGGGCAACGACGACGAGTCATTCTCCAACTCGCGCGAAGGTAAAAGAGGAGTGGCCCTATACTCTCTCGCTCTATTCTGCTCTATCGTATACACGCGCGTACGTGCGCGGCATGTGTAATGACCTGTAAAAAAAGAAATACCATGCTGCAACGCGGTTATAAATCTCGGTCGAGCACTCGGAGTGAACCCTTTCCCATAGCGCGCGACTCTTTCTTGTGATCGAGATGTGTTTTCTTGCGGAAAGAATCGCGAAATGTACAATGCAATATTCCAGTGACGCGCGAAGAGAAGAAACCTTCACTAATCTAATGATTCACGGTTTAAAAATAATTTATACTTCACTCCGTAGGAATTGAACTCTCTCTTTCTCTCTCTCTCCGCTGTTGTACTTTTTTAACGTGTAATTATATAACGTCTCGTTAAATTCTGATTTAATTTATCAAATTAATTCAGATGATAAATTACACGTGAATGGTGGACTGTCTAAAACAGAGCAGTCAAAAGATTGAGGAAACGGAAATATAAATATCGTCGAGTTTCTCATTGTCGCGAGGCCCCCATCTTCGTGAAAATTAGTAGCCGAACGTCGCGACGCATTAAAGACCAACAGATTTATTATGTCCGTGAGCGAAAATTTCGTGGTCAAGAGTAACGATCTGGGCGAAAGCCCCGTCTCGAAATATGTTAAAAACCGGTCATCAACAGCACGTTCGTCCTCTCGATCGCTCAAGATCATGGTCAGCCCGAGGCTCCCCATCGGCCGGGCCTCGGGAACCAACTGCCTACGCATTCCTACAGTTATGTTTTCGGCACTTTCCCTTCGCGCGGATGCGAAACCGCGAATGATGCTCTCGACGCGATTTTTCGTCTCCCTGAACTTAACATTTCCTTAATCCGGAAATGAAAAATGCTTGTTTGCCTAAACAGTTGTTTTTTAGTTAAATGGATAATAAACATACATCGATCGTTAATGGTATACCTTTCAAAATAAATGACATTTCTTTTTCTTCGATAGAAGATCGATAATAAAGAGTCTGATGCAAAGATGTAAATTGTAATTTGCATTTAGAATAGTTCTCGCCAAAATAAATAATGTACATGATTCGATCACTTGAAATAAGTGATGAATATGATAATAAGTTGACCCAAATGGTGTATTCATTAAGGCAACATAGATTCTACTCGTTATTTATTCGTTATTACTATTGTGCCCACATTCGACGCTAAATTCGTGATACCATCAGAGAACATATAAAACTGAAACTCCAGAATGGAAACTTTTTACCGTTGACATATCACTTTGTGTTGATTCGTCGTGGTATATACCTACGAGCAATTCGTTTCGCTTTCGAAAGGCTCCACGTTTCTCACTCGGCTGACGTATGTTAATCAGTTTTCCTCCCAGTTATTTCTCCCCTTTTGGACACGTCACTCTCGCTGTCGCTGAGCGATAATATATCGAAAGCGGCGTGAGAAGATGATCCGAAAACGCAATAAATCAGACGGGGCAACTTAGCATAAGTAACAGCGTTGAAAAACGTTAGCATATTCGTTAGCATCTCCAGAACGTCGCGCGAAATTACATCCGCATACTTGCTCGTACTTCGCTTGAACCGACGTGGCGGCTGTGAAGCTCGCAGAGGCAAATTTGTGTTTTTTCTATCACTTTATTTCAGAGATAAGCGAAGTAAGAGTGATAAAATAAATTATGGAAGACCGAAGATGTCCGTTCTTGTTTGCCATAAGTAGGATCGATTAGAAGTAGATAAAATTCATGATTGAGACGAGCGAGAGAGAGAAAGGTTTCCTCTTCCACGAGGCGATTAAATCCCCGTGAACGGCAATTTTTTAAATATAAATTTACATGCGTCTGATGAAATCTATTTGCACACGCGTCTTCCAAGCGAGACGATCTTACAATTAGACAAATCTAATCACGATCCAGCGGTCGGGCGGATTCTGAGAATTCTCGGGAAAACACTTTCCCATGCGTGCGGCTCTTTCTTCTTCTTCGTCCTCATCTTTCAGCTGGAAAAGGTTAAATCTCCCCGAGAGAGGCGAGAGAGAATCCTCGTTCGCGTTGCCTCACCATCGTCGCTCATTTCCCAGGAATCAAACGCCGTCGGCATTAATCTGTCGCCGTTTATTCTCTTGAAACTTGAAATATCGCCGAGCTTCTTTGTCACGTAACGTTTCCGCGTCCCCCCCCAGTCTCGTCCGCTTCCGGATTTTCCTTCGCTTCGGAAACGAGATAGTCATCGGTCGCGCGATAATTCGTCGACGAAGTGAGATTGGAATTAAAATAGAGAAACGGAGAGCTGGTTTCATTGTCCGCGCATCTTCGAATCGCGACAAATGGCGAACGTTGACTCCGACTCCCTCGCCTTCCCGGGGAGGATCATGGCCGTTCACGAGGTTTCGCTGGTTTTGTTACGGCGATTTTTTCTCACTTTTGTCCCGAGGACGACTATTTTTAATTGAACGTCCTGCGTCGCGCGACTGTCCGCCACCGGGCACCAGTATAGTCGAGATGTAAAGAAGGTCCCTCGAAGATTCACGGTCTTTCGGCGGCTGCTAATTCATCACTTCTTAATTTATTCCTCACGGTCCGTCCGCCTATTAGTTTCTTAATCCCTCCTTAAGGATCACCTTGAAGCTCAATGAATAATGTGTTTCAGCAAAATAAAAGTGAAACATACTTCGAACTATCGATTAAATTAATTACAGTGGAACAAAATTGAATTATAATATAATTAAATTAATGACAATGGAATGGCTCAATGACGCAACGTTCAAAACGATCGTTTTCAAGATCGGAGATGTCGATTATATTATATGAGCGACTGTATTAAACGCCAGCGAATTAAAATATTGCGCGTGTGGCATCATTTGCGAATAAATATTATTAAATCGGCATCGTTACTCGAAACGAGAAGACATTAAAAACTTGCGGCGGGATAACAGAGAGCGGTGACGTAAATTTTAATATCCTCTTGCCTACGAATCGTTCGATATCCTCTGCGGAGATTGTCGGAGTTTACCGCAAAACCGCGTCGGATTGGAACCCCGTCGTTAGGCAGTCGCGCTTGCGAAATCCGCGAGAATCGCTCGCAATGCTCGCTCGCTCGTGCGAACGACGAGGAAAAGGAAGGAGAACGCGCGCATAATCTGTGGGGACTACGTTCTTAAATCGCGACTCCCTCGCGCGCATCGGACTTGCAAAATGAGGACGGGTTTATTTTCACGGATGACAAAGTGGCCAAACGCAGTTTGCGACGCGGTATATGCGACTTCGCGCCTCTCGTTTCGATTATTTGTTCGCGATTTGGCAACGGAAGGATTAACCGGCCACATGCCTCGTTTGCTCGTGGAATTTTGCAACGCGACACCCTTTAATTCAGGCTTCAAGGGAAACGACTCTTCCCGCGCGATAAGAATATGATAATTTTTCCGAGAACGTAAAATTGATTTACGATCAATGAGAGAGTACGTTCCGTATATTCCGATAGTTTATACGAAACTTATTATTAATTTATCAGCGAGATATCCCGCGAACGTCGGACGACAGAAAGAAAGAAAAATGCTTGCTGAGATAGTCGGACGCGATTTAGCAACATGTGTAAATTTCTCTGTCGTTTATGGCAAACGGCGGTTGCTGACTATTCCTTAATTGCTTCCTGATCGCGGCCGATCGACCCAGATTCCGATTTCTTTCCCCAGTTCGCGGATCTAGGTGGATCTAAGTGACGATACGCGCGGCAAGATCGAGTCGGAAGCGGAAGCCCCCGCGATTTCACTCGGAAGCCCTCAGCGCGCGCGCGCGCACGTGCGCGCGTGGTGTTCCGCGTGTTTTATTTTAACTTTCCACCGGCGCAAGTGCACACGTAATGCAACTGAATTAAGGGGGCATAAAAATGCACCCGTTCCCGCGAGAGCATCGTGTTGAAAACGCGCAAGCTGCCAGCACGTAATTACGCTTACCGCGCAACGATCGAGTCTCGTTCGAGACGAAAGAGCGTTGTAAATAGAGAAGTAACGAATTGTAAAATTGCGGGGTTTCCATCGAACATAAAACAAGATATAGAATCGTAAATTGCGCGATCGAATTAAATGTCACTCAATCTGATTGTGAGATAAAATTGATAGATCTAGAATTATAAATGATATCTCTTTAGCTTTCTCCTTTCCTTTTGTTATAAAAAACTTAATATATAAATCAATTAGAAATATGACTCTAAACTGGTAAATTCTAGGCCTCCTTTAGGTTTACACAACTTAAAAATAAACAAAATTACGTAAGTTACATAAGCATGCAATAAAGCAGCAGTAAAATTAATAATGAATTCAGTTGGATGCACTATAGTGCGCACTGGTGCCTTTTAAAACCGTTGTATACTGATGCAATCTCTAATCTTAAAGTAAAATGCAAATATCGCGACTGATAAAATACCTAATACATATTTATCAAGTAGAACAATAAAAAATATTGAGGATTTCGTGATTTAACCCGTTTATATTAAACACTTTACGTTAATTTGTGTACGACGGCTTTAATGTGCACCAGTGCGCACTAGTGCGTCCAACCGAATTCGCTAGAAGAAAAGGTGGTAAGACTTATGACAGTTATGACGAACGGTGATCCAAACAAGATCAAGCTTCGATTAGATCCGACTTCATCCGTTCTAATTAAAAAGGAAAAAAATCCGCGCGACGTTCAGGGTCAATGGGCGATTGCGACAGTTCCTCCGTTCCGTAATTACGCCCTTCGCGGTAATCACACGGTTCGCATTATCGCACAGGACTGCGTGTCAGATCGAGGCTGCGGTAAAAGTGTATCGAGGCATATATGCGTGCAAAAACGGGAGCAGTGAACGTGTGCCCTCGCAAAGCCACGCCGCGCGCCGTCACGCGCGTAAAGGACCCCGCATGTAAGATCACGAGCGCGGGCGACATGCCGCACGTGTCGGAACAGAAATACCCGCCGCGGACCGGGCCTGGCCGCACGTGACCGGGAACCTCGCTTAGAAAGCAAAGCTTAAAGTTTCTCAGGAATGTCCGTTTAGCAATCGCTCCCCATCGCCGGCCCCCTAATGGAAACGATCACCGTGATCAAGCTGCTCGGCGCGCCGAAAGAATGACGTCGGAAAGCGACCGCGAGTCCGAGTCTCGCAAACTTTTTTGTAACGCGTCGAGATTCGCAGACGGAAGCGAGTGAACTGTAAAAATTGGATTGAAAATTAATGCGTCAAGATAATCTAGAGTGAAAAATATATAAGATTTAACCCTTAAACGCGCAATTTTTCAGAGCATCGTGAGTATTTTTTAAATAACAACTGCTTAAGAAATCCAAAAAAAAATATTACCTCTCAAGGGAAGGGCAGGAGAGCTTTTCCATCCAGAAAGGAAAATAGATCGGAAAGGCCAGAGAAGGTCCTTTAGAGATGTGCAAAACAGGGCGTTTTCAGTTCAAACTTCATAAGAGAGAGAGTACACGGAACGTCGTTTTGCATTTATGCAAAGCTGCGTACTTAACGATTAAAGAGTCCACTTCTCGTCGGAGTTATAATTGCGAACGGAGTTATACATTTGGATTTAATCGAAATTTGTTTTGCTCGGAAGCGACAGCTCAAAATCGGAAGTCTTGCCACTTTCTTCTTAAATCTCACGTCACTTTTATACATCTATGATTGCATCTGTAAATAATAATTTATATCAGTTGTTTGTCATGTTTAGAAATAATTTTTCTTGTATACAAGAAAAAGAAAATATGTATGGACATATTTTGTACATATTTAAAAAAAATGTTTCCCGAGCGTTACGATTCTGAAAGCTAGAGCAGTGCCTTCGAGGTTCGCTTATCAGATTTGAGTGAAAGTGACTTTGTTCATAAATATGCTAATCGAGATGGTGTGACTCCCGCTTTTTCGCGCATATACCGCGAAATCAGGTGTACCGCGCACGTAATGTAACGCAACGTAATATAAGCGATATCCCAATTACGACCAGGAGAGTAACTCGGCGCAAGGATGCCGTAGGGAACGTATAGACGGTGCAAACGGTTGTACACTTTCACTTGAATCTCGCTCAGCTTTACAGCTAACAAGATATAGACGGTGTCCACTGTCTTCCTCGTCGAGGTCACATCTCGATTATGCAAGGCGATAGTCAAGCGCGATACTATACTATCCAGGTAGCACGTGACGGACGTGATGGATCATACATGTTTTCTATTACCTACATGTTTCCTAAACGTATCTAGTGTTTTATAACTGTGTATAGAAAATATATAAGAAACCATCATGTGTTATTTGGGAATGCGTCAAGCGAGTGGCAGTAACAGCTTCAACAGAGCTGAGAGGATTATTAAATATATATCTTAATTATTTTTAATTATTATCCTAATTATTAATTATCTTTCTCAACAATTAACAACAAACAATGATAATTAATAATTGGACAATTTATTAATGAACATTCTTCAATAAACATTGCTCAATGTGTATTTTCTTTAAGAACAAAGCCCCCTTTTTAAATGTCTCGAGTCCTAAAGAATTAACGAATGTCGTGGATGCGACGTGCATAATGATATAAAATATATTGTCGTGTAATTAAAGCATATAATCTTAAAGCAGTTCGTGACATGGTCTCTCTTTCTCGAGTAGCCAGTCGATCCGTCTCGTATTTTGAATTAAAGGTCAAAAGTGACTCGCTCAAAAATCTCACTTCGGTAGCAAGCTTTGTTTGTTGCATCTCGGCCGTCTCGGATGCGACTAAATTCCCATCAGGCGTATCGTGAGACGAGGATGACATTCACTAGTCCGTTTACGGCGCGCGCGATCGTTCGTAAGAAATATTTCTGCGATCCACGCGTGTGCCCCGCACAATATCCGCCGCCGGTCCTCTTTTTGCCGGCAAACTTTAATCCGGGGGCCATATTTTAGAAATGTCACTTTGTTTAATGTTGTTTTTACCCATAAAACGGGGAACTCTTGATAAATCCTTCCGCCTGTTGCTGTGTATTGGGTCTTCTTTTTTTTCTACGGATTCCAGATAAATTGAGTCACGATTATAATATTAGAAATTCATCAGAGCGACTGTCGCGATAATAAAGTTTTAACATAATTTAATAAAAATTCTGAATTATGTACATATAGGATATCGAAATTTATGAGACTACGAATTTTTTAGACATCAAGAAATGAAACAAATTATCGTGTATTATTCTCTCGCTAATCGCTTTTTTAATTTGAATTAATTTTTTTATTATTAATAAATGAGAATTTTTTAAAAGATTTTTTTTTATTATTTTGAACGGACGTTTCAGAGTTCTTAAAGAAAAAGTGGATCGAAACACTCGCCTTAAAAGTCCGATCTCTTCTAGCGTCGAAAGTTCGCGACAGAATTAAGTTCGATTTGGTGTCCTTCTTCGCTTCTCTAGTTGGAAAATTTCGTCGCATCATCTTCTCCTACAAATTAAGCGTAGATACGGACGAATACTCTCTCGCGCGCTTTCTCTCGTATTCAGCTTACATGAAAGTGACACGATTCTTTATTCATCAGTTGCCTTGATAGTCGCGCGTAACTCGAACATCTTTCGCGAGCCAAAGAATGGGATCTGTGTACGCGGGACATGCGCACGTGTATTCCGAAAAGTATTTTAAATTTATTTTTTGGGTAAAATTTCTGCCAGATTCCGATTAACAAAAAGAAACGCGAATCGAAGCCCAATGTCCTTGAGATTCAAATTTCGCAAGACTCGCTTCGGTCTAATTGATCATTTCCGGATTACATTTCCTGGGTGTGAAATTTAAATCAATCTTAGTCCACAATTTCGCATTTGAAACTGGTGTCGCTTTTCAATTCCGCTTAATAAATAATGCGAATTGTTTCAAGCGCCTCTCAACGCCTCCGCGAGATATTCGCCTTGAAGCTGCTTCCATTAACAATTGAATTTAATTGATTACCTGCCTCTTCTTACAAACACGATTAAAAAGAAGCGCAGAATCATCTAAGTGCCAATATTAACTTTTAACTGATATTAGTAGAAACAATAAAACTACTTTATTTTAGATTTATCAGATTTAAAAAACAGCGATAAAAATATTTTCATATATAAATTAGATTGATTAAAAATTTTGTAGGCTTGAAAGTCTAAAAAATTATAGACCGAAACTCTGTACAGGAAGAGAACGTAAATAAAATAATTTACGTAATTAAGATAATTTAAGATTCTCTTGTGCAATATAGAAAAATATATATGTATGTATAAAGAAGATATTATTAAACTCTCTTATTATAAAGTTTAAATATAATTATTGCTTCATATATATATCTTGAGCTAAAAATACGAATAAATATATAAATGTTGAATGACACAGGCACAGAGACGTGATAGAGAGTTATCCCGCCACGCGACACGGGGGGTTTGACAGGAATAACGGAGTGGAACGTCCGTCTATTCTTTACGTACCGGATCGCGCGAAACGCAATTATCCCGTGCTTGATTTGGAGATGCTCAACACGCTGACAACTCGCGGTGCACGGCACTCGGCATGCCAGCTCTCAGCTCACCTCGGACTGACTGCACGGGCCCCGGGACCGTGTTGCGGGGGCCCGGCACGATTGCAGCTTGCTTTCACTTGGCGAGTACCGCAAACGATACCGCCGCGCGGATCGCCGATCGCTGATAAAGACACGGATTCGATTCGGCTTAACGTCGCGCCGAGTACTCGGAGTGCTTCGCGTGGAGTCCATCAAGATTTCATAGTATTCCGTTACGCTACGATTGATATCACATATACATGTATTGTGTACAATGACATTAAAATATTTCACAAACTTGATATTTCCTTAGTACTGAATTTCTCATTTTTGTGATACTCCGAGATACTTGAACATTGATACCAAAATAATCCGTGTAATTAATTTTAGATGTTATATGTTACACAATTCTTGTACATCGAAATGTTACACATATGATATTACTGCATATTATGGCAGTAGTATTACACAATTATTGCAATAATTTGTATAAAAAAATAGTTTTATTTTTTTATGTCGAAACGTGTGACAAACTATGTTTTAATGCAAAATATACAGCTTATTAATAAAAACAATTATACGGTTCTCTCTAAATCTGTTACATCTATCGTATTTAATAAGTAGATGCACGTTTACCTTAGCAGCCGTCTCGGACAGCCTTTCAAATCCAAACAAATTGTTCCAAGTACAGGCATATGTAGTATTAATAAAATAAACAATTTATATATAAAATAACTTACTGCGCAATTATTGTAAGAAAGATTTCAAAGATAAGGTATGTAAACAATTAGAAAATCCTTCAGCACGAGTAATCGTCCTCCTCTTCGGTGGGAACGTCTTCCCGATGCTGTTTTGGATTCCATCGACGCCAGAGTACTTCCCTCACAGTGAATTCGGAAAGTATTTCGGGACTAGTTTCGCTGATATCCCGAGGTACCGACGACGGCCATAAAACTTGCGCCAAAAGTATTTCCTATTATTCGCGAACAAAACAAATTATTTATTCCGCATTGAATTAGAATGTAAACGGTTCTCTCTAAATCCGTTACGTCTATCGTATTTAATAAGTTGATGCACGTTTACCTTAGCAGCCGTCTCGGACAGCCTTTCAAATCCAAATAAATTGTTCCAAGTCATAGATCGCGAGGACATGGTAGGATCTACAACTAAAGAGTCCGCGTCTGCTACTTCTATTATAACGATGTAAGATGCATGATAAAAAGGTGGTCCCTCTTTATAAAGCACTGAAACATTTACGAGTATTTCAGATAAAATATTAACAATATAAAAATAAATTTAAAAGGATAACGATGTAAGAGTAAAAGTAATGAATACTAACAAAATTCGCCACCGTATTTTATACCGGGCTTGACCACCCAACCTTTGCTCCTGTAATAATGATAAACTACATATTTCTGTAAAAAGTCTGGCTTCTCCTTGCAAAAGTACAGCCATGCTCTGTTGATATCCAGCAGACTACCGTCGAAGTGGATCACTTGCAGGCAACCTAATCCAAAAAGGAGAAAAAAGGTCTCTTCGAATGTGAGATGCAGGGCCTCTCGAACGGGGAAACCCTCGTTCTCGATTCTCGGTTTAATATTTTTCAAATAATTCTCGGTGTCCGAGTCGCTATCTGGCAACACCAAGAGTTTTCCATGCTGATTGTCATCCTCGTTCATGCAGTCGCTTTTGAAGTCGTAACAATTCAATTTCCACGGTTCTTCTTCTTCTTTTTTCTCTTCGGAATTGTTTTTGTCATCGTGAGTGTTTGGTGAACCTTCAGCATTATCATATTTATCCGGGTCCCTATTGATAATTACGCATATATCGTCCTCCTCCGCGGAATCTAGAGTGACTTCATCGATCTCGATATTCTTCGCGTTCGTCTCATTTCTTTGCTTACTCCCGTTTTCGATAGAATTGGAAGGAATCTCGACGACGTCGCCAATGTTCTCTTCATAGGAGATGTTTCCTCCCTCGCATTGAGCGGTTGCTTTAGCATCTAGAATTACATATAACATTTTCACTGAATTTTAATAAACTCTTTCCAAGAAATATTTTGATAAACTTTCACTATTCTTTTTACATTTCAATTACAATGTTAATTGAATGTTTCAATTTTATAAGATGCTATCTTCGTTCATTAATACTTTGTAGCGAGATACATGGAATGTGTTTTTATCACACACCTTTGTAATCGGTAGCGTTCAATTCTTTGACTTCCTCGAGCCATTTTTGTCTGCAAAGCCACTGTCTGTTTCGAACAACCGGCGGTGCCCCGTACCTTGCTTTGCCAAACGATGGATAACTGCGCGACAACGACCCCTTGCCAAAAAACCCCTACAGACAGAGATATTCATTCTGTTGTTCGTAGGAAAGGTTACGCCGATCAAAAATTTATCTTTACCATTGAATGCACCGCAGTCATCTCTTCAGGTTCAACTATACACGATCCTACATCTGTGAGATGCGCCGTGTACACTGGCCATTCCTGCGTTTCGTTCAGTGGGATGGGAAATGGCAATTGTGGCCTCAATCTCGTCCTTTTCTTCTTCGGTTCTCGCAGATTCATGTTTCAACTACAAGCGGATAATAATGTAAGGTTTTGGGAAACAAATTGTTACATTCAAATATTTTGTAAGATATCCACTAGGATCAGTCACAGCGTTATTTAATGGTCTTTAACATTAAAAATTAATAAAGCTACCCAACAGCTCACAGTTCAGGTATAATATCAGGTATAATATCAGAAACATATAACTATAAATTTCAGAATTCAAATCAAGACTGTAATCCAGATTTTATGGTTAAAAAACTAAATAAATTTCAACGCTAAACAATGGCTTTTCCTTTTATGTAAGATATGTAAATTTTCTCTTTACGTAAGGGAAATAACAATTAACTTTATATAAGAGAGATATAATAATTAATTTTATATAAGAGAGAGAAATTTAACAATAACCTGTGAAAATAGAAATTATCAGCTCCTTTACGCAAAAATTATTTTGTGTGACATTCCAAGCATATATTTTAAACAGTAAGCAACGAGAAAAATATATTTTCACGCTTACACTATCAATTTATTATCAATTATCCGAAAATATTTACCTTTTCGAATGACTGATGACTAGATTATAAATTAGATCAGAAACACAGGCTTGCCAAACTACAGGTCTGTTCTGTAACAAAAAGTTGAGTTGTGTGGGACAAACCTAACGTAAAAAGGCCACGTTATTGCGTGCGACGAGCCCGATTTGTCGCGAGTTGTGCGGATTCATCGTCCCTGCTCTGGGCTCTGGATTCTATGATGAGAGTGCGATAACAGGTTATCTGATCGACGTCATATCGCCGACAGTCGGCACGATTCGGAAGTTTCTTCTCTGTCGTTGAGGTCCAGGTACCTTCAGTTGTCCTCGCGCTGCAATTCGCCGCTGCAGGTGAGTGCCGCCGAACTACGGTAAACTCCGTTGCCGCGATTTTTAGGTTAGGGCGCTCCCCGCGCCCGCGACCTTCACCGTCGCCTCTTGCTCGTCGTCACTTATTAAATTCTTTGTTGAATTCCTCGTTGAACAGACGACGAATCTGACTTGAATACTTGATTTCAGAATCGTAACGGACGCTAATTCATGAACAGCATAGGCGAGGCATGCAACGATCTGAAGCAACAGTACGACGCCTGCTTTCACACGTGGTTCTCCGAGAAATTCTTGAAAGGTGACACGAGTGACAGCACATGCTCGCACTTATTCAAAATGTATCAGCAGTGTGTCAAGGTAATTAAAGCGGGATTGTAATCCTTAGGAAATCCACAAGTGTATAACGCATGAAAAGGGGGAGAGAGAGAGCGAGGGTGTAAAATAGCGAGGGTGGCAACATGGAGGCTTGCAGTGAGTTGAAACAGAAGTACGACGCCTGTTTCAACAGTTGGTTCTCCGAAAACTTTTTAAAGGGGGATACCAACGATTCGATGTGCGCTCCCTTGCTTAAAGTCTATAAAGATTGCGTAGCGGTAAGTTCTGTGAGGCTCTCCCTTCTCCGCGGGGGGGTCAGATCGCGATCAGCTGCCGATATCGTTCGGAGAAACACATTTTATTAAAAAAAAAACCTTTGAGTGAAGGGGCCAGCGACGTCAGTAATTCTGCGCTTTCGTGTTTTAGAAAGCCATGAAGGAGCACCATATTGAACTGAAAGATATGGAAACGAATTATTTGGAAACCGAGAAGGAGAAGCCGCCACACAGTTGACATAAAGACGTTTGCACGTTCACATCTGGGTAGCTACGCAGCTTTTTCACGGACAATCGGCAACGCAAACAGTGCAACTTTGGACGTCGTTCCTACTTCTTATGATGAACAGTTAAAATTAACTGAACTATAGTTAATTGATAGTTAAATGTTGTCAACTAGCCGCTGCACTATTGTTGCCGAACATTCTACACACAAGTGACATTAAAACATTTTAATTGTTGTAACAAGAGAAACTATGTACATATAATGTCTATGTATTATCTATACGTAATATATACATGTCATTAATAGCAAATTTAATTGGTTCTGTAATTTTAGCATTCTTTATTATATGACATCTTGGATTTTTCTTCAAAGACCTACACTTTGTGCAGACAAAACCTGTATAAAATTACTTCAATTGTTGTAAATGAAATAGTAACTGGATAACGTAAAATAAATAAATTTACAGAGCTAGTAAATATATAGCTAAAGGACTTTTACATGTCTCTTCGTTGGAACAAGAGAGAAAGAAATACGTTTGCTCAAAGAAAAAAAAAAGCAGAGCAAAAATATTCAACGACGGCAATAAGTTGTTATTTGTTTTCACAGCATTCAGATCTTATAACTTTCTAATATTAGTCCGTTTTAAATATAAAAATGCAATTTATTTTCGTTATATAAATTGACGAAGAAGAGACCTTTTGAATTCCTGTAGTATTTATTAATCACTGTTTTTGGATTCCGCGTCAGACGAGGATGGAGTACTCTCTATGGGTTCTTCCGCATCGCTTTCATCCGACTGATCGTGTTTTCTCTTTTTCGCCGTTTTCTTTCCAGGATTCTCCGCCGACCTCTTCTCAGGTTTTTTCTTCTTATCCTTCTCGTCTTCGCTTTCGTTGTCGGAACGCTTCTTTTCGGACTTCTTGCTCTCATCGCTACTACTATCGTCGTCGCTAATATACTCTTTGCTCTTGAAAGAGGTACCACTCATTAGCTTGCTAGGCGACTCTTTCTTAATCTCCTTCTTCTTCTTCTCTGTCTTCTTTTCTTTATCTTTATCTTTAGTTTTACCGCCCCCGCTCTCTTCGTATTCTTTCATCGATACCGCATATTCCTTCTTAGCCTTGGCCGCCTTTGCCTCCCATTCAGATTTGTCCTTAAGCTCTCGCCACATCTCGCCTCCCTTTTTCGCAATTTCCGTCACGCCTATTCCCGGATTGTCCGCCTTGATACCGTCGCGTGCGCTGTTCAGCCACAGCATGAACGCCGTCGGAGGCCTCTTCGGTTTGTTCGCGTCCCTCTCCTTCTTCGGCTTCCTCTGCTTTCGCGGCTTCTCCGACACCGTTTTTGCTGACTTGGATTTCTTCTCCTTCTTCTCTTTCTTCTCCTTTTTGTGACTGGCTGCAGATGCGTCTGAATCCTCGCTCTCAGAGCTATTAGGATTACTGTCATATTCCTCGGCGACATCGCTTTCATCTTGATTCGGATTAAAGTCCTCATCGGTCGAGCCTTCCTCAGAATCTTGATTCTCCTCGCCGTCGCGTTCCTGTGCCTCCGCCTTGACTCGCGCCAAGTAAGCGTCCGGTTCGTCCTCCTGATCGCTGTCGCCGAAGTCCTCGTCGTAATTGAGTTTGTCGCTCTTGCCGCGATTTTTGACACGCAATTTCTTTGCTGTGATAAAGTCGAACAGTTTACCATATTCTTCCTTCTCAATGCTGCTAAATGTGTGCACCACTCCGCTCGTAAGCTCGATTTCAAAGTCAAAAGATCTAGTCGATCCGCCACCACGCGCAAAGTTTACTGAGGCTATCTCTTCGAAACGGATATGTATCGGAGGTTTGTGCACATAAATAAAACCTCGCTCGAGCGGATATAGATATCCTGCCGCAGCTTTAAAAGAGCAACTAATGGCGGGTGTCCCAGTGTGACCAGTGAAATGCCCAGGGCCAGTCAACTTTCGATTAATGATCACCTTCATCACCTGTAAACAAATAATTTTCGCATAAAGATAAAAATATAAACACTAAAAGTTTTCTTTCTCTTTATTTTTTTTACTAACCTTGCCGAGCACTTCGTACGTGGGTCCCGATAATTCTTTAGTCAGCTTATCTTCATACTTTTCCTTCAATTCCTTTTCAGTAAACGGTAATTCAATTGAAGTTTCCTCTTCCTGATTGAAGAGGAGTACTAAATAGTGATAGCGCGTTTGGCCTTGTTTAATAGGCGGATCTAAGCTCACGACAAAAAACATTTGCCGATTATCCTTGTGCGGAAGTAAAAAGAGTCTCAATACAGTGGACATGGGTATTTTGTAGTCGAAGGTTTTGCCGTGCAGTTGAAAGAAGGACTGGAATATCTTGATGTCGTAACGACCACGCGGCGTTAGACAATGAATCTCCCTGAATATAGCAATCGCGTCGCCGCTCACACTGATCACGGATGCCTTATCCATCACCTGTCGTAATCGAGAAATGTATTAGTCTTCTGTTTTCGGTTTTAGGTCTGCAAATATATTCACGTGCATATGTACAGTCTAAATCCTTTCTCACCTGTTGATGGAACGCCTCGACGGGATCTTGATCGGCGCTGTCGCTAACGGGAATGTGAAACCTCATCTCCATCAGACTGACCGGAGCGTCGTCGTTCTGATGGAACTCTAATGTCACCTCGTTCTTTCCCGTGTTACACTGCGACACGTCGTACAAGGGTATTTCGAAAGCGGTGTGATGACCGACGTCGAAGCTCAAGACAGATCCGTTGAACTTTGCGGTGCCCCAGTTCCAGCCCTTCAAACTCAGCTCCTTCTCCAACATGTCCTTCTTGTAATTGACGGAGAAGAACTTGGCGATCTTCTCCTGATCGGCCTCCTTGAAGCCTTTGAAGCGATGCAGAGTGCCATTTTTCAGAAAGATACGCAAGCCCCAGGTCCCAATGAACTTCTGGTAGTTCACCATCTCCATATCGGAGGCGGAGATCTGTTCAACCTTTCCCGTCTTTTGATTCTTGAAGATCAAGTGCTGATCGGTTAACTTCAGCCTGCCCGGCGTCTAGCAACAATAGAAAACGATTCGTCGATTATATATAAATCACTCGAGAGATTCTCACATAATTATCCGTACACTAGAAAATTCCATCATCTTCAAAGCGTATTTTTAGCAAAGCTGAAATCGAAGCTGAACGATTGAAGATATTGGGCAAAGTTCGCGCAATTGGAAGACAGATTGCCGTTCGAACTCAAAATAGGTAATTCAGAAACATGGTGTTTCGCTTTTAAATCACGTGCGCGACATTATTTAAATTGTTTTGAAAGCCGACGAGGACTCTTACCATAGCGCCCTTAACCTCGGCGAAGATGTCCGGATATTCTAGGAAATCCATCCTGAGGAATTGTCCGAGAGCCTTATTCGATTTAATCTAACGACGAACGATGGTCCCGGAAAATCGTGCAAACCACTCTCTCCGAACGGCAGATGCGCAATAACGAATCGGACATGTGTTGTTTTCTACTGACGAGATCGACGAGGTTACAACACAAAACGCGGCAACGCGCTAATTGGGAAAAGATGGCGGTTGAGGCGAGGGGGAGCAGCAGAGGCACGCCGCCAAATCACGCGCGATTGGCCATCGAGTAGAGATTTTCGCAAAGTTCCCCGAAAGTTTCTCCGTTTGCTAACCAATCGTGCGACGTTTCCTTTTGTATCGAAGTTAGCAGTCAGCTAGTTCCAAATTCACCCAAGTTAACCGCCGTGTTTAAAAAGACCGAGATAACTTTCTTTTTCAGGAAAAGTTTATTATAAATAAATATGTTTTCAAAGAGCAGTTAAGATACTTCAGCGAAATCGAATTGAAATAATGAAATGTTAGAAACCAAGCGTGAAGCGTCGCGGCATACTTAATTTTAAAATAAAATAAGATGCGCACAAATATCAATTATTTAGTAAAGCAATAGTATACATTCTTTTTCTTATTTAAAATTTGAGATTGTATATATATCTTGAGATCAAGTAAAATTATGACACCCCTGACCGGTTTTCTTCCATTCTTCAAAGCTGAAATAATTTCCTGTAAATATTCAAAAGTTTTGGTACAAGCAGATTGATCATTACGTTGTTAAAAGCACAATCAAAAAGGTATAAATAAGAGGTATAAAAAAAGATATAAATGTAATAACAAAATATCCTGTTTCTTAAAACAGGATATTCTTGTATTTTTTTTTTAAAGCAATGCTTTAATACAATTGAATGTTATTCTATTATCACAATTCATAGAGAGATCAGTTGCAATTTACAATCTGATCCCTTTTGTCATGTCTTTCAGTCTCTGTTTAATATAATCTAAGCAATACAATCTAATGCATTCGAATAACGATAAATGTAATGTTACGGTCGTCAGTTCATTAACAAACTTTTTAACCAATCATCTGGATCATCAGGCTGGCACATATCTACAGGCTGGCTTTCATTGTTCAAAATGTCTTCTAATAACGCGTCTAGGTCACTATTACATTTATTCACTTCGTTCGTTGCACCTGCGCTATTTGTAATATTTATATCGATTAGCGTTTTCATAGGTTCCGATAATGTCTCCGCGTCAAAATTCGCTTCCACGCCGCTCGCTGTAGTGTCCGATTGCAGCTTGCCACTTTCGCCTCCGGTCTTACACCGCGTATTTAAATCGAGCTGCGTGCACTCGTTGTCAGACACGTCGAAATTCTTGGAAAAATCCATTATGCTCGCGTCCATGAGCGAATGCTCCTGTTCCTGTATTTGTCTATCGTCGCAATGTTCGCTGTGCGCGACATTAGAAAAGATTGTAAGATTGATATTAGTCTTTTCGATGCTGGTGATCTTGGGCAGCAATCTAAAAATATTAACGTCCTCAATCTGTTCATTCGTAATGCCTCTATCTTCTTCAGTGGACGTAATGCTTCCCAATTCCGGTGATTCATTTGAGGCAACGTATTCGCACTGAGGCAACGTTCCAACTTTATCCTCCGCCGGAGGATTGGGCGAATATTCGGTGCTCGCGATCTCGGTCAACTCTTTGGAGAGCTCTCCTCCGGGGGTTACCGGTGGTGTGTAGAGCGAAAGCTCCATCAGCGCGGGCATGTCCTCCTCTTTGGCGAAACTCAATTCTTCGTCCCAGTTGCAGGAGAGGGCTGGTCTAGGGAAGAATTTTAATTCCTCGTAACCGATCGGCCAGACGCACTGAAATACGAGAAGAATCGTGAATGCGGATGCAAAGAAAGTATGTAAAAAAAAAAAAGGGACAAGAAAAGATTTGTTTACTTGCTCCGACTCGCAGGAGAACATCGCTTCTTCTAGGTTGACCTGAAATACCTTCACTCTTCTCTTAATGCCATTCTTCGCGCACAACGGACAGAATTTCTCCATCCTAGCTGTAACAATCGCGGCGATTAGTTTATTTCACACGAAAACAGGCTCGATGGGGCGGGTGTAAACAATGAATCGTGCAGCTTTTTGCGCACGAACTTCGTGATTGCAAAATAAAATAAACGTACGTTCCGTAGCTAATCAAGCGCGACTAATAACGCCTCGGATGTTTTACATAATTAAATATTGCAACGTTTTATGTAGCTTTCGTCAACGCGTGCTCTCGAGCCGCTAAACGCGAATAACAATAACCTACGAAACGCCGGCATTTCTCGCTGGGGCAAAAAAAAAACGAAGCAAAGTCCATCCTTACCGAGGATCAAAACTGCAACTCGAGAGATAATTCCGATCGTCGGTAACTCAGAGAGAGACCCTAAAATTCATGGTGTTGCATTCAAATTTTTGGAAAGAAGAGAAGAAAAATTGTCAAATATTTCAGAAAATGCTACGTCGAATATCGTGTTTAGATACGTACATGTATTTGTTCAATATTCTTTACGTTTCGTTTGCAGTTTTTGGTCTTGAAATTTTATCGCTATCGCCTCGCAAAAACTTGTACCTCTGTAAAAAACTTAATGCGGACACAGATTATATCATTATATATTCATTATAATATACCAGACCTCTGTTGCTCTGTTGCGATATCAGATTGTTATACATTATACAAACTCACACACTTTAGTTTAATTATCGGCCGCTTGGTGCCTATCACCTTATACCTTTGCGATTATTTAAGTTAATTGCAAAATTTATGTTATACATTTATATTAGAATTTATAATATTTTAGTCGAAAATCTTGCAAATAATTGGATAACATTAATCCTTCAATATTAACTAGGTTTTATTATTTAGTTTAATTCCACTATTAGCTTCATTTCGGAAGAATAAAATTAACAAAAAGTTTTCTTAATTCTCGATAGCGGTTGTTTTGTAATGATTCTTATATGAGGATGAAGCATAGATGGGTACTTTGGATCCTACAAGGCAGAATTAACTCATGGTCGGATCTTGTATACTCATAAGATCGTTCTCGTCATACACTCGAAATGTTGTGTGGTCCATTTTACTTGCTGGGGATGGTATAGTCTTAAAGACTGTCCCAGACATTCGGACGGTCTTTTGAGTATACGTTCGGACTGTGAATATTGTTCCTTAAGGATCTGGTAGTCTGATACTAGTCAGAAAAGCGTTTACCTTTACCTGGACCTTCCATTTAAATTTCTAAGCTCAATAAGACTGATTATTACCTAACCCAATCATTAGGAAATTGTTTCTTTATTCGGTTTTTACCATCACATTGGCTTTAACTCAATCTCATTATAATAGGAACTAATAAAATTCAAGCAAAATATAAACATGGCATATATAGCAATGCACGTGCGAGGATAACCGTGGTTGGATCGATTAGGTATTGATCACAAATTCGAGATAGATATTGGGACACAATACTATGTCGTTGCCGACGATTTGTGTATTGATCATAATTGTATTTAATCTTCGATCATCCTCAAACTATACTGCTTTAATCGATACATAGCACAGTAAAAATCGAGTAAAAAAGAGCAGTTTCCTTGTTCATTTAATATATTAATAAGTAATAATAAATATTAATAAATATATCATTATACAGTATTATTATACAGTATTAATATAATACCGGCACCACATGTGTTCAATATAGTTAAGGGCGTTAATGCCGCCGTTCGTCAAGCTATATTGTGATTGCAATAGTGAGATTTCATCAATAGTGAGTGGGTGCGGGCAAAGCCCCCCACTTCACATATCATCCACGCATCTACTAACTTAAAAAGTCTAGGTAATGGTTTAGGTGCTTAAAGGCTGAACTGGTAACTTGACTACCCTTTTTTTTTTTTACAAAAGCTGTATTTCTTTATTTTTGCAATATATCCACTTTCTGGCTGTTATGCTAAAGTTAATAAACTATATATTTTTGCAATATATGACAACTAGGCTGATAGCAGATATTTGTTCAGATAGGCGCAACGGATCCGGTATCATCTGTGTCCGCATTAAACTCGTGTTTTGCCGATATAATCTGACCAGCAGATTGTTGGCAGAAACCGAGCAAAATCTGTTCATTATTTAAACATTTAATTTGATAACTTTTATTCGAAAAATTCACCTATCAAGTTTCATGAATTCTTCGAATGCCAGATTGATTTAAAACATCATAATATACATAGCTTAGGTCTCTTTTTTTGCCATTTTATGAAAGTCGCTAAAAGCATTTAAAAGTCTTATCATACACATTTCTTTCGATTCAAAATTGAGTTTAAAATTTAAATTTCTTTATTCAATAATGATTAACACACAGAATTCTTCTCTTTATTATATAATATATCATGCACGCACGCGAGTGCTTTTGTAACAAAAAAGGATCAAAATAAAATAAAATTTATGCAGAAGTTATATTAAAGCAGATACTAATGCAAATGGAAATAAATAAATAAAATAGACAAGTAGCCAGATCACTCATAGGAGTATACATATAGGTATATATATATTTTTTTTTATACATCCGCGCAAAGTAAATCTTCTATTATCAATAAAAAGAGCGAAAATTACGATAGAAAACTACCGAGTCCTAACAACTCTCTACGAGAGGTCTCTAGTTCAATTTGTCAACTCGGCGGGCGATATTCTAACCTATCATAACATGCCGGTGATAACAACAGTTGCGCATATCAGGTAACTGATACTTCAAACAAGAAGAGGAATGCAGTTCAGTTAGTTCAGTGCCAGGATGTCTGGATAGATCTAAAGAAGAAGAAGAGGTGAAGAATGGATTCGTATCGATCCTTCGTGGAGAGACTCACACGGGCTGTGCGCACTCAAGATTTCGAAATCTTGCCGAATATCTTTAAGGACGGTCAGGGATCTCTCGCAATTGTTTCGCTCGAACAGCGTGGTAAATATGAATTAATACACAAAAACAATGGTCTATGATATCTCATAACCAAATCTTATCGTTTGTAAAATGGAGACGCCTCTCGTTCTGACTGCCACAATAATTTAAACGAGAGACCGTTTTGATCATTTTTTACATTCAACTTTTTTGAAAACGTCGATATAAGCGAATGAATTTATTCGAATTTTCAAGCCTTTGAAAATTTTCTATAATTTTTTATTACGATCCGTGTTGAAAGGTGGCTCTTTTTACAAAGACTCCGTTTCCTTCTGATTGTACTACAATATAACAATTGAATTGTGTCATATACATATATACTTATCTATTTTAATTGACTAGGTGATAATTTGTCTGTATTTTTTAGAATCAGCTGTATGCAGCATACTTAATGGCGTGCTACGGTTTCTCAACTCCGAAATTGAAAGACAGACAAAAGCAAATAGACAAACAAATAAGTTCGCTGATATAGCAGTGAAAGAAGCATTTCACTTTCTACAATTTTTTGTCGAAAATTTTTATACTACTCCATGCTTTGTACGGTATATTCGTGGAGTTAAGGTATTACATTGTATTTGATATTTGTGTATTATATGAATATTGATTGATAGCGATTGAAGATAGTGATCAGTAGTATCAATGATATCTAATGATTAGAAAGAGCTTGTAATGTTACGTCTATTTCTAAAAATAATATTTTGAAGTAGATGTAAAAAAAAAATGAGATGCTGCACTTTTATATAAATCTCATAATTCAATTATAACAATATTTCTGTTATATGTTGCAGGATGTGTGTCAGTTTGCACTGACTGTAAAATGTAATCTTTTTACCAAAAAAGCCGCTTGTGATGTATTTACAAAATTGATAGAATTATTTGAAGGTAATGCAAGCTTGCAGCTTGCCAAGACAATCGAGAAGTTTACTAACATACCTTATATTAAAAGCTTCTCACGAAATGGTAAGAGCATTGGATTTCATTAGAATTATGTGCAGAATGTATCGTAATATCTCATAAATTTTCTTGCAGAAAGAAGATCGATATTTTGCGTACTCGGTAAAATAATCAAGCACAATGTAGGTGTCTGCTCGCCACAAAATTGTTCCAATATTTTCAAACAAATGAAGTCGGATGCGTCTGAGGAGGTAAAGTCAGTAGTAATGATCTATAAATTTAACTGTGAGACAATTTATTAATTTTTGGAAACAATTTATATGATATTATAATTTTTATGTGCAGTATGATCCTAAGACCAACGTACGCACTGACTTCTGTATGTATTTCGATTCCCTTGCGGACATGTTGGACAGTGTGGAACCACCGGACAACATAAAGGAGACATTTTTCCGCGAATTTTACGAGTGGATTAAGAACTTTATCCAATCAAGCGAACAGCAAAGGGCTAAACAGGAAAAAAGAACAGTAATGGGATCAGCGATTAAGCTTCTAAATCGTCATATGAATCTGTTTCAAGACCTGCTGTATCCTGATTACAAGTACTGGCACGATACCCTCCGGAGCTTATCGCTCGAAACGACTAGTTACGGTGTTAGCGGACAGTACACATTGAAAAGATTTTATCGAGTTATCGGACAGATTCTCACAGATCAAAATAGTGAAAAGAGCGATTTAAAAGTAAGATAAATGAGATATATAAGACGATTTTTTATTCGTGACGAGAAAAGAACTTACTAAGTGAACTGAATCTCAAGGGGGGGGGGGAGGCTTCAATAGATTAAAAATATATAGTTTCTTCAATTAATTCCAGTTTTGTAATTTATGATATGTTTTTGGTTTCAGTATTTTTTGGATTATTTTCATACAGAACTCAAGAAGATTAACTTAGATTTAAGCACATTGCGATTAGTCGTTTATGGCTTCAGTCAAATGGCTGCGCCATGCAAAACGCATCTGGATGAATCCAATTTAAGATCTATGTATTCCGATATAACCAGTTACGCGCTTCCTCTTTGTGCCAGGTAAATAAAATTTTAAATAACACTTGTAATATAATTATATTGGAATTTTTTAATATTATTAATAAGAAGGTGGCGAATAATTTCTTCATCTGTTCTTTTTCAAGTGAGCATAGCCATTCGACGCACATAGAGAACGTCTGTTGTTATCAGGAAGCGCTCTCGGAAATACTGTGTCACATGACTGACGTTACAATTGAAAATATTAATGTCATCGTAAAGCTTAGTATTTATACGATCAAGAGATTCCCCGATTTAACAATATCCAATAAGGTCGGTGTTTACACATTGACCAGGACTATCAGCAATCTCGCGACCGTCAATAAAGGTCTGCTGCAGCGATATCTCGATACTATAGGTAAGTAAATTTATCTTTCTTTAACGATTAACTTTATTTAGATAATTTACAAAGAAAGTTTTACCCAAGATATACAATAACATTTCTCACTTTGAATTACCCAAAGGGTAATTACATAACGATAATAATAGTCTCGATATGCGATGTATTAAATCTCATCTTTGCGTCCAGTTTACGACGGCGTTGCGTGGAGTTGCTCGCATACGTTGGCGCTCGACGCGGAGCTGCAACGAGAGCTGAACAATCTGTCACAATCGCCAGTATGCTACAAGAACTATCTGCCACTATGGACGGAGCTGTTGAACGCCGAGAACTATCGCGGACACGAGGAGCTGGCGCAATACGTAGCGAACACCATGTTGGACGTGTGCATCGCGTTGATCAACCGGCTGAACATACAAGTGAAACGAAAGAACGAGGACACCGTGCTGTCCGACGTGGCCCTCACTCAGAGCGCCGTGAATCAGGCGGACTTCCGCGTGTTCGCGAATCTCGTGGACCTTTACGTGGACGTGATCGACGCGTCAGAGCTACAGTTCGGCAACACCGTGCACAGATTTCTCTACGAAGTCGTCCGATTGTCATACAGGTATCCGCTGATATCCGGCTTCTACAAACTGATTCGGGCCGGTATGAAAATCCTTGCTCATATATCAGAGGAGAACAATGCAGAGTTGCAACGGACGAAAGAGCTTCTATCTAATTACTTGTGTCACACTCTCGATTTAATCCCCGCGTTCTCTAACGAGCTATTGATCGCGTGCCTCTATTTGATCTTGGATGCGCCTTTCGCGTACATCGAGGACGCGCTATCGCGCACACTGCCGGCGTTCAAGATCGCGTTCACCGTCGGCCTGAGTAACCTGGAACTCGCGTACACCGCGCTCGCTACTCTGGAGACGTGGACGACGTCGACAACTGCACAGAAACGGGAGCGAGATGAGCGAACGAACGAACTGTTGCGCGAGATCGTCGCGTACCTGGAGCCGTACTTGCGTAGCACGGAGAGCTCCGTCGAGCTCTCACAGGACTTAACGACGGCGAGGAAGCGCGTGAAGCGCGTAGACGTGATCGACACCGAGTGTACTCTGCGAAACTTTCAGCGGCGAGTTCTGCTGTTCCTCGGATCACTCGATCACGATTTGCTGACGAGCTTCGTGCACGAGCGTGCTTCTCGCAGCACCGGGGCGTCCTGGGATCACAAGAATCTACTCAAGTACAACCTGTCGCTGCCGGACGCGCGACCGGTCATCCATTTCGATCGGATGCTGCCGCGAGTAATTGCGCTGGCGCGCGACTCCAGCGACCGACGTACCAAGATTGCGGCTTGCGAGGTTCTGCACTCGATGGTGACCCTCTTTCTCGGCTCAACGGCGCGATATCTCGGCTCGAAGAATCCCTACGCTGCTCTCTACGGCACCCTGTGTCGGGCTGTAGTCGCCCTCGGCTGTGACTCCGACGAGGTCGTGTACGGTCTCTTCCATCCATTGGCAATGCAACTGATGCGCTGGCTGAGCTCCAGGCCCACGTCAATGTCTCTGGTGATCGATGCACTGTTCGACGGTTTAACCGATGATTCGAATTCGGCTTTACGCGAGTTCTCCGGCATGTGTCTGGCAGAATTCACACGCTGGTCAATAAGGTATCTCAGCGCGAAATCGACTTTATGATATTATTTTTTTAAGGGCAAACGTTTCAATCTCAGAATGATTAATGAATTAATCTGTCCATTAGGCAAGCGTCATCCATCAGCACCTCGTCGGACACGAGAACAATTTCGCATGTGAGTAAGATCATTGGAAGGATCAACAATCTCGCGTTGCACCCGTCAACGCGTAAACGCGTAGCTGCAGCCGTAGCCTTCAATCATCTCTACGTGATACTGCGCGAGGACGATGACACGGTGTCGATCTACTGGTTGGAGATATTTTACTGTTTTGTCCGCAGCTTAGATGGATGCAACGATCCGTCAATCACGAACGCGCTGTCCCACATCGAGAGAGTAATGAAAGTAATGAAATCCAAGCTCGAGGCGGACCTTCTGAACACGGCTGGTGTCCTCAAGCGTCGAAAGCCGCACGAGTTCGATGACGCGACTCTGATCTCCGCTCTGTACTGGTTGCTGTCGCAATGCGGAACTCTCGACGAACATTGCCGTGCGAAATGCATGGAGCTGTACGTCAATTTATCGCAGTACGTCGGCAGTGGTGCGCAGGAGATGACGCAGAATTTCGTTGAGACTTATGGGATAAATCGACTGAACGATATCATCTTGAAAGGCTTAGAATCAGGTGTGAAGGATACTTCCACGACCGATAACGTGACATCGTTGTTGAAAGCTCTGGATTGTTACGTGTGGTTGATAGACAAGAAATTGTTGCCGGTAGAAATGCTCTTTCCCACCGACGATGTGGAGCAAACGATCTTTCTCTGTATTCGCAATTTTGCTCGTCAATTCTGCCGAGTAATCGCGGTGTCTTCGGCGGGAACATCTGAGACAACAATGAAGTCTAGAGAACTCGAACAGCTGCAGGCGCTTCAGTGCAAAGCTCTGATGACCACATTAAACTTCATACAAGTGCTACTGAACATCGACGTGAGTTGTCTCGATTACTACTCGATTACTTTTAATTTATCTTGCTAAATGTAATTAAGATTTATTGAACAATCAAATTAATGAATAATAAAAAGAATTGAGATAAAATATGAATATTGTTCATGAATAAGTGATCAATCATTAATTGGAAAGTAGGTAATTATATTGTACCTACTTTAGGATTTATTTGATAAACTCTCTGTTTTTCTAATGTCTATTAATGTGACATGTTTGTTGAGAAATAGCTTTGCAATAAACTTTTACAGTTATTTATTTTCCAGATCAACGTTCTACGGGAATCATTATGGGATGACTCGTTGTCCGAGTTAACGATTAGATGTATAATGCATCCACGAGCGGTCGGTTTTGATATGAAGAATATCGAGATGACAGATAAATTGCCACACATCTTGGAGGCTTTGTTAAACTCTATGAGATCAAGATACAACTATGCTCTACCAGGTATCTTCAAGAAGCATCTTTTAAGTTTTGTTCGGGAACACATCACGAAGCTTCTCAATCTACGTAATATCGCGCAAAACGACTTCTGCGATGATCTGATTCAACACGTTAACGGTCTGATCTTGTTAAAGCGATGCGATATGCTCGATCCAACGGTCTTAGAAAGAAGCGCTTTCACGAACGGTGATAACGTAGTTGAGCGGATCTTCAAGTTTTTGGTGAGCGAACGAATCGGAGAATTGGTCTGCACGGACTTGAGCGCGCGATTGATCGAGTACTTGCGAGCTCTGATGGAATTTCAGTTCTCGCTACTCTCGTCGACGATCGAGAAGCCGCTGATAATAGGCGAAGACACTCGGTCGATGACCGAGAAACTGGTGCAATGGATATCGAACAATGCCCCGGTAACTAGTGCGGACTGCACAATAATCACGTACGGCGAACACTTTCTGAACACGTTCAAGAGTGTGATTTTCAAATTTATGTTGACGAATGTGGGCGCAATCAAGCACATCTTTGATACGTCACCCGACGATCCATCCTTCCTATTGAAATGGACCGAGGATCTGTTGCTGTTCCTGAAACGTCACAGGCGTGAGCTGCAGGTTGACATTGACGCTATACTCAATGTAATTCTGCAGCAATTCTCCTGTCTGAATAACGCCGTCTGTAATGTGAACAGTCGTAAAGAGAGGCTGATGAATATCTACAGCATCGTGGTGCATCTGAAGTCAAAGCCCACGGAGATTATGCAGAATCAGGAATTCTACAACTGGATTCGGGATGAGTTGATAAACAATAATCTCGAGTACAAGACAAAGATTCTTAAAAATTTCTTCATCTGCCTGACAGATGTGACAGATGTGGATCGCCAAGACTTGCAGAGAAGCTTGCGGACTCTAAAAAACGACGGAAGATTGCTGTGCTCAAATCTCTCCGAGACAAACGTAAACGCCATGAAGGTGATCGATTGCTTCGAGACGTTGCTGGTGCTGTTGTCGACGACCAGGTCGATAATAATGCTCGAGTGCGTGATACACTTCGCTGCCGGTACCGGCAAACGTCTCTTCGAGAACGAGAAACTTGAGGAACATCTGCACGGGTACTACTACGAAGCGACCCTTGAACACGTTCTAGAATCGCTGCAGCAGACCTACAATGCGTTCATGGATATGAACACTCCCGAGAACGAAAGACTCGACATTCTAAACAAATTTCTCTTGCCAGCGTTCAAGTTCTGCGACGCAATCGCGATCGAGCGTTTCTTTGAGAAAAATATCGAAGATCTGAACAAGACCGCTGATTTACGTATCGTCGACGATGATGATGCGGTCAAGCAGAAAATCGTATCGAAGATTGGATACTTTCAGTTGATAGCGGTCATGTTTGCCCGGGTGGGCGAAGACAAAATAGATGCGAACAATAAAATCGAAAAAGATGCGATCGCGCAGAATAACCAATTCCTAATCAACAAAGATCTTTATAAAAATCTTTATAACCACGCTCTAAATATCCGGTCCCTGAGAATAACGCGGCCAGAATGTAAGGAGTTCACGCGTCTGCTGCACTGCTCCGCATACAATTGCTGGCTGGCAATCGTGAGCCTGAAGAAGGAGGAGCGTTTCTACTGCGGGGCGTTTGGCGAGAATGAGGAGAAAAAACTCAGGATCTGGCAGAATATTATAGATTGTGACACGCAGTACCAATTTGGTCAGATCTTCAAGGAGTATCCGAAGACCCGCGAGATCACCGTTAACATCAAATCCGCGGAAAACAGGGATGGACAGCGTACGCACAGATATGCCTATGTTCATAGCTACGATCTGTCGTCCTGCACATTGAGCGAGGACATTAATGCCTACGATTTCAACAAATGCGTCGTGTTGCCGTCCGATTTTCGTCGTCACGCCTCGACGACGAATTCCATTGATTCCGATCCGCTTCGCGCACACGGTGCGACGAGCATCGCCTTACAGAACAGCGATTTTAACGAGCACGAGTGCATGCCATATATTTGTGTCCTATTACGGCATATCAGAAAAACATTCGGGTTGAGCAATGACAATCACCTTGAGAAGCCGCCCGATTGGCTCGATTATTTCCTCCGAGGCTTGAATTCAAAGAATAATAAGAATATTCAACTGTTTATACTTAAGGTCATTTCAAACACCGCAGATGAGGTATTCAAGCCCTATGCCAAGGCTGTGCTGGGACGGATTATCAAGGCTATCGCTGATTATTTGGAACGATATGATTTGAACTATATCATTACAGACGTTCTGGAGATACTGCTGAATTGGGACGACGTGACCGTGCTGAGCACCGAGAATGACAAAAAAGAGGCACAAAGACTCTTTAAAGTGTTCGTCGAAAAGGTATTAAGAGCCAACAATAATCGTCGCGTGTACAACTACAATCTGAACCTGATGAAGATCATGGTGGAGAAGTGGCGCAGCTGCTTGCGAGTGCCGGAAGAAGTCCTAAAACGAAAAATGATATCTTCGCCGGCGGCCGCGGTGTATCTCATTCTGGTGCTTCTCAACAACGGCATGGAGGAAAAAGTCGTCACTGAGAACGACATCGTCGACTTTCTGCTGAGGCCGTTAAGCGATCGGAATACAGACGAGACGCCTTTGCAGTGCTGTGAGTGTCTCGGCTTGTACCTGCGTTCTCTGGACAACGGCAGATGCAACGAGACTGAAAGAGAGAGCAAGAAACGCGAGGTGAAGAACAGGATCTTCGCTATCCTCGGTTCTGTTTCCACAGACATAGATATGACCAAGCAGGTGAAACGCGTCGCTGTTCTCTGCCGAACTTATCCCGAGGTAGCCAAGGATTACATCAACGTCACGATCAACGCTATGGCCAAATCTGGCTCTCTGGAAAGAGCCTACTGCCTGGAGATATTCGCGTTAGCGATGTCGAAGATGAGCGCGGAAGAGATTGTGAACAATCTGTGTCACATGGAGCTGCAAAGGATTCTGATGAACCGGGAGTCGTCTTGCGCAAAAATAGCATTGCAAATCGTCCGCGACATGGTAGCGACCGTCTCGCCGACGAATCTGCTGCCCTACGTGGAACTGACGTTGCCATATATCAAGGAAAATATTACGGAACACCGGGAATTGGTTTACGACATACTCATGAGGATTCATAAGAGATATTCGGCGGACATTGCGGACGACGACGCGACTGTACGAAATCTGCTGTCCGTCAGCGTGCAAAATCTTCTAGCCGGTCTGCTGGACCCGTCTTCCGATCTGCAGGACAGAATACTGAAGTTCTGGACGGAGGAGACGAGCCTGAACACAAATAGCTCGAAGGAGCGATTGATCGCACTTCTGGCCATGCATTCGTCGCAGGTGACAACGGACGAGGACGCATTCGCACCCTTCGTGGCCTTGCTGATGTTGCAGCTGACCACCAAATCAATAGACTACAACAGGAAGATGTTCGACGAGCCCCTGCAGAACAATTGTAACTTCGACGAGCACAAGATAACCGTTTCCTGGCGGAGGCGGAACCTGAGCTGCATGACGCCAATGTTCGTCGACTCGCTCGCTTCCCAGATGAGCTACAGCACCTTCTCTCAGAGCGTCGACAACGATTTATATGGAACCTACACGACTCCTACGTTCTCTCATTCACGTTTCTCGAACCGTGTCCCTGCGAGGCTGCGCGCGACGCAGGATCTGCAGTTTACGCCGACTTTTCTCGAGGACGACGATGCCGCGGATGTGGCCACGACGCTCGATATTTCGTCGGACGACACTGGATTTGATCGAGGGTCAATCGCGTCCTCGTCGAGAAGACCGCCGCAGACGGGGCACGAGAGATTCACCAGGATTCTGGCGAACACCTCGGACGTCTCGAACAACATGCGCAACCAGCAAATACGAAGGAACGTGGAACGAGCAGAAAAGATAAAGCAAGAAAGCATCAGGCAGAGAAGCAGCGTGAAATTGTATAGGTAAGACACCGACTTGGCTTGATGTTTTTTTTTTAGATTGATTTTAAGTAATTTTGATATTGCTAATGTTTTTTTTCTTTTCAGAAACTATAGGATCGGAGAATTTCCCGACATCGAGATATCTCATGCGAGTTTGATCGTACCACTTCAACAGTTGATCAAATTGGATCGGCTGATCTGCAAAGATGTGACCGTGTCCCTGTTCTATTCACTGATCGGAGAAGTGATCGAGAGGGAGAGGAGGGATGATTTTCGTCGGACCATCGTGGAGAGTCTGAAGCGAATCCTGCACGACTCGTGCGAGAGAGACAGCTCTTTCAACGCTGTTGTTTTAGAGACGTTGCTACGGTTGAGTCGGGACGCTCCTACGGTCGCCGACTGCGATCCGCGAGACATAGTGAAGACGTCTAAGGCGAATCATTTGAACGCTCTCGGTACTCTTCTCCTGGAACTCAGTTTACTGCCTGATGCGCGGGACGATGATTCGGGGCCCACATCGAGTAAGAGAATGCGAAGACACGACGATGACATTCGCAACGAGGAGACCAGGAAGTGGACGCAATTGGCGTCTCTCTATAAATCACTGAATGACGTTGACGTCGTTCTGAGCATCTTTCGAGGACGACAAGCTTTCGGTCAGAATGTACAGGTAATTTTCACAAGTTTATCAAATTAATTTGGATACGAGATAATTTCGCAATAATCTTCCATTGATCAGAACAGAATTATTGACTTTGTTGATTTCGGTAAGTTCTTCCCATTTGAAGGAAAGCTTTCCTATCCCTCTTAAAAAAAAAATAATTTAATATCTGAAACATGATAAAATTTTCTGATGAAACCGGATTTGTTGACAAAAAAAATCATATTGCTCGGAGTATAAAAATAACGTTATTCATCAATCTCTGCGCATTTTGTGCTTAGGAAGCGGCTCTCGCGGAAGTGGACGGCGACTGGATTCGAGCGAAGGATGCGTTCGCGAGTGCTTACGAACAAACAGAGGATCCGTCGATTAAGGAGCACTGCTTGCAAGGATTACTTGAGGCCGCGAACAATTTGTGTGACTGGTCGGCGATCGACCGGCTCGTGAAAGGCCGTGCTGAAAACGGAAACCTAAACGATATCTGGAACGACGCATGGAAGGACTGGATGATTCCGTATGCTTGCGATGCCTATGTACATATGTTGGAAAACAGAGACTGGGCATTGAACAGCAACGATATGAGGACTATCCAGTCGTGGACGGACGATCGAAACAAATTGCAGCATCTTATGCCCGCGACAGGCGAAAATCTGGTGCTATTTCTACTGAAAACGGACGATCAATCTGTGAAAAAGACGACCGATCTGTTAAATGATCTTTTAGATATGACAGGAAAGCAATGGGTTGGGTTGAATCCCCTCTGCACCGAGCTAGGAATACGCAAATTATTTAAGTTGCAAGTCATGAACGATCTAGATGCTTCGCTCAAGATTCTTCGATGCGCAAACAGTGCGGACAATATGACGACGCTGTTGAATTTCTGGTCGAGGAAAGCACCCACGATTCGAGACAACCTCATACAATGGAACAAATTAGCTGCCTATCGAGCATATTCTTCGATGTTGTTTGAGGATGATTGCAGAAGACGGAAAAAGAAGCTATACCAAAAAAATTATCAGCTCCGACTGGACATCATCGACGCAGCGTTGAGTCAAAAACACCGATATATCGCCGAGGAACACTTGAAACATGCAAATAAGTATCTGAATTCTATAAGTGAAATGGTCGGTGAGGAGGATGACGTCCGTCGTCCGAAGCTATCATTAGCCTGGCTTGAGGCTAGAATCAAGAGTCTGTGCGCCGATGTCGAGATGGACGTGTCCAAGAAAATGAACAATTATACCGCTTCTTGGGAAAGCTCGCATGAACTGTTGAAGAGTGAGGAGCTCGACCCTGACATGAGCACTGCCATCAAAGAGCATATCGGCACGATGGCTTCGAAGATCGAATCCTTGAGCAGGGAGAACGACGCGTTCGCCAGCACATTGGCGAGCAACACTATCTTACATAAGGACATAGGAACGACGAGTATCGACCTGGATAACATCCGGGAACATTTGCTGAGCTACAGTTTGGACAAATTGCAATCTTGCTGCGAAAATCCGACTACTGCTAGCGTCGGCGAACACTATTGCGCTTTAGCCAGACATTGTTATAGACTGATGAGTACTGACGCGGAGAACGATGAGATCTTCCAAGAATTTCTGAAGTCTACTCTGAGATCCATGAGTCACGATTATCTCGAAGCTACGCACTACTTCCCCTGCTTGCTGAGACCCAAACGACTGCAGAACGACGAGACACGAGCGATGTTCGTCCAAGAATGCGCCAAGCTGCGACCGTGGCTGTTCCTGCGTTGGCGAGACCTGCTCTTTTCCCACCTGGGAACAGCGTCGATCTCGACCGCAATCGTATCGATCGTCGAGAGGCTCGCCGAGACTTATCCCGACGCGATCGCCTACACGTATCATCTTACCGTCGAGAGAAACCCTGGTATTCTTCAGGACGAGAAAATCCAGCGGATACGTTCACTCCTGCGTGACAAAGCGGAAGAGTACGAGCGGTTTTTGCGGGCGATAGAGTACGTGGCGCAACCGAAACTGTATCTGAAACACCATCTCGACGAGGCGATGAGGGATCTGTCCCGAGGGAAAGCGACAGCCATCGAATCGCTGTTGCGGAAAGTCTATCCGAATTCCAGCGTGGCAGAAAGGAACCCGCGACCGGGTGTTATCTTTAATAAGGAGATTGCGGATTATGAGAGTGAAATAAGAGCCTTGGATCCTAATAATCGCGACACCGCGCGAGATGGGATACGAAGACTTAAGGAGCGGTTGAACAAGTCCTTCCGGAAGAACATGAGATACGAGAGTAGGCTAAAGGATTACAGTCCGTTCTTGCACGAGTACGTCGGTGGTAGCGGCGGCGGTATCGAGATTCCCGGACAATACACCGGCGACAGGGAACCCGTGCCGCGCTACCACGTGAGGATCGCGCGGTTCGAACCGCAGGTGGAGGTCATGCAATCGCTGCGCAAACCGATTCGCATTGGCATGATGGGCGACAACGGCAGGGAGTACAAGTTTCTGGTGAAATTCGGCGAGGATCTGACGATCGACCGGGGCCTGCAGCAGCTGTATTCCACCATGAACAGAACGTTGCGCAACGACCCCGGCTGCAGACAGAGGCGCTTGGCCATCGACACGTACGAGGTGATATATGTGTGATATGTTATTCTCCAATTTAAATACCGTTTACATATCTTCGCTACTGTAACATATGAGCTTTCCTTTCGCAGGTCATTCCACTGTCAAGCTCGTTCGGTCTCATTCAATGGATCGAGGACACGAAATCCTTAGACGATCTAGTAAAGTTCACTCTGTCGAATAACGAGAAGAATCGGCTCACGGAGATCTGCATGCGGTACGCGAAATGGATAAAGGACGCAGCGCCTACGAAACAGCGGATCACCGATTGGTACAAGGTATCCCTGTCCAAGTATAGTCAGGAGGAGGTCACGGAGAACATGAAGCGCTTGATCAGCAAGACGAGGCCAACGGCTCTACGTGACGCGTTTAACATGATCAGCCCGTCCCCGGAATGTTTCGTCACGCTGCGACGTAACTTTGTCGCAAGTTACGCGACCATGTGCGCGGCGCACTGGCTCGCAGGAATCGGCGATCGTCACCTACAGAACACCCTGGTACACGTCACGACCGGACGTTGTCTGGGCATCGACTTTGGCCACGCTTTTGGCAGCGGCGTACGCGCACCGATACCAGAACTCGTGCCGTTTCGTTTGACACCGCAGATCATCGAGCTGCTGCGACCCTTCACGGAGCGAGACCTCCTGGCGACGATCATGACCCATACGATGCGGGCTCTGCGCGACGATCGAGGCCCGATCCTCGCTTGCATGGACATTTTTGTCCACAAACCCGTCCAGCGGTCGTTGAGCATCAACGACGGTGAAATAACGAGGAACGACGACGAAGATATTGATGCAGGTATAAAAGAACACACAATTTGCTGTGCAAAGATATTCTGGAATTTTACCGCGGTCGATCCCGATGCACGTCATCGAATCCGATTCAGTAAAATATGCTTACTGTAAATATGTTATAAAAATTAGGAACTATTGAGAAGATATATATTAAAAAAGGAATCATATATATGTACATAAATATATATTTATAGGATACGATTGTAACACACTTTATATGTACAGAATTACAATCAAAGTTGCTAAAGCTAAATAGTTATTCTACGTGTAATGTGAGTGGGCAGACTGAGATAAATTAAATATTATGCATATATCTTATGATTTGCAGATTTAACATGGTCATCCAAAAGGAATATCGAGATAGTTGCGAAAAAATTAAATGGAATTCATCCGTCAGTCATCACGTTGGAACAATTAAAAGAAGCTCATGACGATGAATACTTTGCGAGGTATCACGCAATCGTCACCGGCAATGACGGGCTCAAACAACCACGGGCAGATGTAAGGAGCGATCGCTTGACACCTGCAGAACAGGTAATTTTGATACTGTGAGAATTTTTTACTGAAATTTTCTTTTTATTCCTCGACATTAAATGATCGGCCATGTTTCAGGTGGACTGTTTGTTGGATCAAGCGAAAGACCTGAATATCTTGGGCCGCATGTTCGAAAAGTGGCAATCTTGGCTGTGATGCTGTGCGATATTCATGGAATATGTGAATATTACATGTGAAATATCAATGATTTAAAAAAAAGTACGGCAATCACGTATAATCCAAAAAATTTGAACCAAACTTATTTTGTGTACTTACGTTAAATAAGATAAGAGACTATCGCAATATTAATTGGACAAATTCAAATCATGGACAATTTATATATAATGAAGATATAATTCTGTTTATTAACATAAATAAAATATTTTCTGCATTATATAGTTTATATACACCAAATGTAATAGACTTAGCAAATGTCTATTACTATTCGGAACTGTACAGGATATGTTTGACAAGTTAGAATTATGCAGAAAACTGTTATGATATTAAAATATTAGAGACATTTATATATTCCTTATGCTGAAAGTCAGTATACATTTCTAGCTTCGCTAATTCATTGCATATATAATAAAATATTTTTTATATCTTTTTAAGATAGACAAAGTTTATTAGATTTTGTAAATGTTAAATGTACTAAATAGATCGTTAAAAACTACATATAATTGGGTATATCACTTGAAAAAGAAAAACTAATACAGGAGATCGAATATTAATTTTAGATTTTTGAGACTTAATTACTTCGAAAATCATCGAATCACCTTTAGAAAATCGCGATTGATTTAACAGACAATTTTGTTTTGAAATATTTAAAAAACTACTATTTTTTTATTAATTAATCCAAAGAAACTATGTTTGGTTGAATCGTTCGTATTATTATCTGTTTTATTTAAAAAATAGAATATACAAGTATGTACCTATATTTATAATTTATAATTTATGAATTCACGTATATCTCAGATCTACCTCTTGTGGAAGTTTCCGGGACTTCCGCGGAATTAAAGGAATCATTGGTATTGAATCCCCAATAATATGTATGTCATACTTGTGTGTGAGTGATAATACCGGTCAATTTACTACTTTTAAACGTATAATTTTGTACAATCACGATAAGATTTGAATTATTAATACTGCTCAGTCAAAGTCAACTATCTCTAATATATTCTTAATAGTAAATGCAGGCGCTAGCGTATCGAAATTAATTAACTCTAAGCTAAAACCTCGTGTAACACTGTCAATAATAAAATATTATTCTGATATAAAATAGCATTTTACTTTATCTAATGTCTATGATCTATGCTTTACAATGTAATCGTTCTTTCTTTAACATAAAAACACAGAGATTTGTACAGCAAATAGTAACAGCAATGAATTTACAAAATGTATATTGCTTATTGTGTATCCTTATGTATCGCTTTTCCATAGTTTGATAGTTTTGTCATTCTCGAGGGCGGCCGAAGCTATAATGTTGTCCGTTGGATGACACGTTGTGCAAAGTACCACATCTAAAAACGAGACACATGCACGCTGTCAGTGAATAATTAATACAGCGGAAAATTCGAGAGAATTGTGAAAAATATATAATTTATTTAGAGAAATACATCGTACTAGTGGAAAGTGTATTTTTTCAAATATATTTGTGTATATACACATACACATATATTCCACATATTTCTACCAGTGCAATTTAGATAAAAAAAATCTAATATCTAAATATCTTCTCTAAAAATGTTTTTTTGAAAAGTTTTGTCTAAACCATTTTTTCATAGGATGCATATTTTTAGATATTGATCATTAACATTATAAGTAATTCACTGTGTATATACTATATTCATATAAAGATCCATATATTCACATAAAGATCCAAAGATTCAATTTTATTTTAACTCAATTTCTCTTTTTTTTTTTAATGAACACATGCTTACCTGTATGCCCCTGTAGCTTTTGTACTATTTCTTTCGTCTGCAGATTCCAAATGTACACCATGTGATCTTCAGAACCGGATACAATCCACTGTGGGTAGAAAAAAAGACGTTAAAACAATTTTCCGAGTCTATCGCCTCCACGTCTTAATCATGACACATTTGATATATTAATCACAATACGCACTTTTCCACCTGTTACAGAGAAGTTCGCGAAGATGCAATATTTCTCGTTTTTGTGGCCGCTGTACGTTTTCAGACATTTCCCTTTACTGTAATCCCACAGTTTCAATGTGTTGTCCAGCGTTGCTGCCAGAATGTATTTACCGTTCGGCGAAAATTTGACAAACGATACTGGAGGATTGTCGTCATCTATCAAGGTTTTCAGACACTGACCTGACGCAGTATCCCAAATTCGACTGCAAATGACGTGTAAATATGTGATATCAATATTACATCTAAATGTAAATAAATTTCCAGAGAAGATATGGGGCCACTGTTCTTTTGATGTTGTATACTTACCATAATCCGTCATAACTACTCGAAACGATTAAAGAACCATCCCTATTGAAGTGTACCGCGCTCACAGGATCTGAATGTGCCGGCAAGGTTTTAAGACATTTCCCGCTCCTTACATCCCAAATCCGCACACTTTCGTCGAACTGAAAAGACGAATTTTTTTAAATTTTACCTTGCTCAGGATCTGATTATCCTTTTTGTAATCGCATACATAATATTACTAGTTTCATATTTAATAGAAAACCTGACCAAGTTGATTCTCATAAAAATTTATATTTTGATGAGATTCTAAATTGATTTAAAAGGAGCATTTTTACATATAATCAATAAAGAACGAGAAAATATGTGTGCAACTAATTTATATGTTACTTACAGAACCAGAAACTATGAGGTTGGATTGTGGGTTGAAGTTACAACAGAAAACGTAATTACTGTGACCCTTCAACGTTTTTAAACATTTACCCTGAAAAGTAAGATTCTAAGATTAATACATCGAGAAATGTTATATGCAATATATTGTTAAAAAGAAATCTTTAATTTTATCCTATATTAAGATATAAAATTTAAACTTTAATTCCAAGCTTGACGTTATCGAGATATTTAATGTCGACGACTGAAAAGTTTTCAAAATATTTTGAAGCCTCAAAATTAGCGTCAACGTTTATTTTCTTCCAATCACAATAAACTACTACAATAGATTACTTACGGAACTCAATTCCCATATTTTCAAGGTCTTATCGTCAGAAGCTGATACCAGCAATCTACTATCACTAGACCACGCTACATCAGAAATACCGAGCTTGTGGCCAGCTATGGTCTTCTCAAACTTTCCGTCGTAAGCGCCCCAAATTTTGATGAGCTTATCAGCAGCTGAAAAATCAGAAATGTACATTAAAAAATCGTTAATTTTTTCAGTTAGTGTATCTCAAATCAGATCTCCAAAGAATCCGTAATTACCCGAACTGGCCAGCCACTCTCCATTGGGACTGAACTTAACGGACGATACTGCCTTAGTGTGACCTGCCAAGGTATACTTTAGCGTATAGTTGGACTTCTGTAAAAGGAAAAGCAAAGATACAGATAGAAGACACTGCACTACAAAGTAACACTGCTCAAACGATAGTCAAAATTTGACTGTGGATGCACTGTTTGAAACATACGTAGCCGAAAACTAAAACACCTTGAAAAGCGTGAAGCTGTTTGATCGAGCTGGGATCATACAGAAATTACTTGAAGGTAAAAAGTGGGAAAAAACGAGGTTATGCTCCAGTTTAAAATTTCGTAGATATCTAAGAGAATTTGGGTGCGTTCAGCCGATACTCCGCTAGCCTAGCAATCGTAAGCAGTCGCTCGTTTCCTCTTTACGAAAGGAAAGCTGTGCCAATAACGAGACGAAGAAGAAGAAGAAGCTCGTTTCCTCTTCTTTTAATCCATTGGGTCAAAGGAGAGGAAACGAGCGACTGCTCACGATTGCTAGGCTAGCGGAGTATCGGCTGAACGCAGCTTTTGTTTATAATAATCAGAATGATCTGTCATCCCCACGTGTACATCGCTTCGTCTAACGTTCGTAACTCGATTAACCGAACTAACCGGCGTGTTAGCCGCGAGTTTAACCTGTACATACTCTTTACCATGTGTAAATTCTAGGGTATAAGAAGATAGAGCGAAGATAGAGCGATGCTTACAGCGCGTGAGCGCCCAAAAGGAACGCAGCCCTAATGTATTTGTACACATTACCAATATCGCGTTTTTCGTCCCGCTGGCAGCCGCGCTGGAAGAATTATTGACGGACGTTTGGTGTCCCGGCGATGGGCCGAGAGGTACCATATTTCTCAATTGTTTATTAACAAAGTTCAGAAACGCGGCGTCGAGAGCACGACATCCGGATCCGACCCGTAAGCCTAAAGACTATAGAATGGCTGACTCCGGTTAAGATTTCTCTCTGCTATTGAGTATGGGGGCCGTATGGCAATGAAAATCGACCGAAGGTGCTTCGCTTCGGCGAAATCGTGGTAAGCGGTCTGATTGGGCGCTCTGCGTTCTTGCTGTCTCCTCTTCTTTCATGTGAGAGTGAGAGAGAGAGAAATATGGCCATTGCGAACCCTTTCTCTTTTTATGCGTGCTTTCATAAAGATCATTTTATAAGGGCCATGATATATAACAAAATATAAAATAATTGTAATTATACAAGGCACAAATTGAAATGAAAATTTGTAAATGCATCAGAGAAATCATGTTACTTACGCGTTCACGATTTATAACAAATTCTAAAGCAATTCTGCATATTTTATGTTGGGATCAAAATATAAGGCCATAATTTTAATATAACTTTAATAATTAAAATTATTTATAAATATGGTTAGATCATATTTTTTAAATATTTATTAAACTGTACTTTATTTTTTAACAAACATACATGATATACGTTATAATTACAAAGCATAACAAAATGTGAATAATAAATTGATGATTCTTCTCCTTATTACATGGATCGTAATGTGTGATTTGGTTGTCGATCAACGGATCCAATTTCTTCATTTTATGTACAGAACGCATCGAAAATATCTTCGCATTTGAATGTAGTTACATACGGATCGAACGCATATCATATTTGCACTACGTCCATCAGATTTGATAACGTCATTTTGGAGCAGCTTATTATCCTGTAATGCAATTCTTCGTTAAAAATCATATGATTAAAGAATGACTGCAAAATAAAATTAAGTTTGTAACAAGTCAGTTAATGGTAATAATCACTGTCATTCAGTAACACGGACCACTAATATCATCACGATTAAGAAATATTAAATATTAATTTGAAAGAGTTGACACAATATCAAATTTGATTTTATGAGAAACGTATGAAACTTATACTTTTAAATTGATCAATAATAAAGATACAATATGTAATGATATACCAGATTTAGAATTTAGTGTCTAAATTTAACGAAATAATGTTAAGATTAATGAAAACGCCATATTACTTACTGTATCACATTTCACAAAGAAAAAAAATTCTTCTCACATTGGGGTTTCTTTGCAATCAATATTGCAGCGTGTTTGTTGGCTGCGACGTAGATTAAATGAATAATCAATAGTTTCATTCCATACACATTAGCTTTCCTTCCTGCAATTGCATAATTTCTTTTTCAGTAAACTATACATTTTAAGGATGATTGTATGAAATAAAAGATTTAAATATAAGAAATCAGAAAAACGGATTATATTAATCATCGTACTCAGTAACACGGACCTGTTATCATCATAATTAAGAGATGTCGAAGCAGAGAAACTATATAAATTTGCACAAAATTATCCAAGATAATGGTGTGTAAGATAATTATACCTAAGAACTCCAAAGTCTTTATGGGTATCTTACACCTTCAAGATTCCAGACCAATTTACAATGGTCATTTTGAAGAATGGGATGTGGCAAGTTATTCTGCATGAAAGTGGTCGACTTGTACTTGGTCTCAGGTTTCATCCCAAGGATTTCGTCCCATATTTTCTCCTGAGGAGTTTTCAAATTCGCAAATGGTGCAACAAGCGCAATGCATCATTTCCATTTTTCGCGCAGATTTAACCTGAGAAACAAAAAATACATTATAAATAATTTCACAATCGCTTAACGCACTATATATAAGTTGCATTATAAAATATTTTCTCAGAAATGGTTGTAAGATTAATCACTGATAAATCAGAAACACGGACCAATAAGTCTCATCATTTAGATAAACGAAAGAAAACACGTGGTCGGGAACGTGGCCAGCAAACTGCAAATCTTTGTAACGAGCGAATAATCGGAAATGGAGTGTTGGAATCAGCGGAGAAAAACGCAGAGCTGAGCGACGTATCGATGAACGTAGAGAAAGTAAAAGTTTCTTACCATCTTGCGTTTCTCCCGCGGTTTCTTTTCACGCGAGAGAAATGGACCAGCACCATGACGCGTCTCCAACCTCGAACGGTCGCAAAGGAAATGGAACGCAAACGGAAGTAGTCGGTGGTCGGTGCTACTTCTTGTAACGGAAAGCTCCCACTCTCCTTCCTATCTTCATGACTTCAGTGGTAAACCAACCAATCACAGTTGAACGTTGGTAGCTTTACGTCTTCAATTCTCGACTGTAATTGGCCAATTCGCTCAATACTTAAGTCTTCCTGCTTACGTATTCCCGTATGATTTTAATTTAATTTAATCAATGATTAACCTACCAAACAAAAATTTATAACAAATAAATCTTACTTTGCATTATTTGATTAATATAGAATTAATTTTTTATTTTTTGACACAAGGAAAGATTTAGCTGAAAACTTTCCTGCAATTTTGATAGTTGAATTAATCGCCGATTAAATTAAATGGAATTTAGTCGAAGTTAGATGTACATGTTTACTATTTGTGCCGATAATAACATTATAACATAACAAGTACATTTTTTCTTTTACTTTTTAAACTATCCTCTTTTTAGAATATTAAAGTCATTTCAAGGTTTCAGGCTTATTTAAGTGTTCCGATTACATTATTTGAGGTATCCACAATTATCTCATCAATACTTAATTAATTTGATTAAATTCCTGATCGTATAATCTTGCGTTTGTTGAGGAATGTCGGCCACACATCGTAGAAATCATTATCATTTATTTTTCGCTACTATAATACATTACTGTGCTCTCGCAACATTCTCGTTGGAATGATATCTAATATAATAAAGTAACCTTAGTATAGCCGAAGGTGTCACACCTGAGATTTTATTAGCCGCTGCGATCTGTAAGATAAATCTCATTAATACAGACTGTTAAAAGCTGTTGATACAATTATGACTTGATTGAAGAAACAAATGCCGACTTATGTGGAAATAATTACACTTTAATAGCAGCAAATACTATTGGGATTGAAACAAAAAAGGAAAAGAATTTGCTTTTACGGAAGAGCTATCGTTAACGAAAGAATTTACCGTGCGTGGAAGATGTTTCGAAAGTTTCTCTCGATCTTCGGTAGATAGATTTAAGTCAGGACTATAACAGAAATAAAACGAGCGGTTAGTAATGTCATACTTCCCTTAGTAACATTTAGAACATTATCATTCTTATGAATTTTATCGTGCAACAACTAAATAATCAATCAACGAAGTAAATCTTCGATCCTCACCTGTTGTAGTCGATGTCATCAGGTATAGTCATTTGCTCGTTTCTCCTGATGTCATTTACTTGCTCTTGCTGATCCGCGACAACATATTCATATTTCGTCTCTATCTGAAAGCCGAATCGTTGCCAGTGTTTTAAAAATATTGACAAATGTATTTGTTAAATACGTTTGAGTGAAATTGCTGAAATTTCCATTTCGCTTATAAAAGCGCTTTACTTTAAATCGCACAAATATATTCTTACAAAATACAGACGGCAATATGTTCGATCATTAATTCGCAAACCTCTAGTCTTCTCGTCAGACCAGGATCTTCAGCCAGATGGTTTAACTGCGGCAACAGTTTCAATATTTGTGCGAATGTGACTTCCTCGGTCGTCATGGATAGCATTTCGAATGCCGACTTGTGTCCAACAGACTTAGAGCTCTTCAAATTCAACAACCGTCGCCACTTGTTGCACGACCGCACATCGCTCTTGAGTATCTGTACAGCTTCCTGCATTTTGCGAAGAAACTTTCGCGTGTTCTCGATTCTCTCGCGAGAAACGCAGCCTACTGTGTAACCCTTCTCCGTCAATCTCTGGTCAGCGTTATCGGGACGTAAGCTCAGCCGAAACTCCGATCGGCTGGTGAACATTCTGTACGGTTCCGTGGTACCCTCCGTCGTCAAATCATCGATGAGGACGCCAATGTATCCCTCGGTTCGACTTATCAGAAGCGGCGGTTTCTTAAACACCTGGACATACACAGAGATTTGTTCAAAATGTAAAACGTATTTAAAAATGTGTCTATATATTAGCTTTTCAATTGGCAATAAAAAATTCATTTTTTAGAACAAGTTTGATTTACAATCGTGAAATGAAAGGGCTGACTGGATAAGCCAAATCGTCCAAGAGAAATTTTATGCTTCTAAATTCACGTGATTTTAATGGAAAGTCATATAAACTTCTTTTTCTTTTCTTTACATTGAGAAACGTCAATTTATAAGTATTTTCTGCATAACGTCAATCACCTTAGCGGCCGCGTTAACACCCGCGACGATACCTTGTGCAGCTGCTTCTTCGTAGCCGGTGGTACCGTTTATTTGCCCGGCGAGGAACAGTCCCGGAATTTTTTTCGTCTCCAATTGAGTGGTCAATTCTCTGGGGTCTATGTAGTCGTACTCGACACCGTAACCAGGCTTGGCTATTTAAATGTAGATGCAAGTAAGGGAGTTGGAAAGATTTTATAATATAAAATCTTTTATAATATAAAATCATAATAGAAATATAAGTGCCCTATTACTATGACTTAAGCTTAATTGTAGATATCTTAGTAACATATCAAAATAATATAAAAATTGAATAACAAAAACACTCTCTAGACACAAGTCATCCACTTAAAATCTTAATAAATAAATAAATAAATAAATAAAATTGTTCACGCACGAATAATTAAATGCGGTGGATTTCTAAAATTAATCAAAAATAATTCAATCTAAAAAGAGGTTACCTAGACGAGCGTTTTCTAATCCGGGGATACATTTAACGAGTTCCACCTGCTTATCTTCCGGCAGGGTGCACGACAATCCACTTGGGTAAATCAACGGCGAGTCCAGACCTTCCGGCTCCAACCAGATCTGATGTTGAAGTGTTTTGAATCGCAGAATCTTACTCTCTATGCTCGGGCAATACCGCGGGCCCGATATCTCCTCCGTTACGTGTAAATTACAGTGCATATTATCCTTAATGATCTTTGCGACATTTTCATTTGTATGCGTCAGGTACGTTAGTACTTGCTTGTCAGGCGGTAGCCATACGTTGTCGCTCATAAACGAAAACGGTATGGGAGACTCGTCCGGCAGAGATTTCGAACATTTGGTAAAGTCAATGCTCTCTTTCTCCAACCTTGGCGGAGTGCCTAAAAATACGTATATGTTAACTAATATGTTGTTATATATAATTAATGTATAATTAAAATTTCAAACTCTAATCAATATATGCATTAATTAAAACACTAAACATGAAATATATCCATTAAATAGCACATTACACGAATTAATTAGGTCTATATTGCATAGAACATTATTCTTACCAGTTTTCAATCTTCCTATTCGAAAACCAAGCCTGTCGAGCGTATTTGCCAAACCAATGCTGGAATCATCGTTCATTCTACCTGCAGGCCTTTTCTCTAACCCGATGTTTATCTGGCCTTTCAGAAAAGTTCCCGTAGTTATAACTACCGCGTCACCAAATATCTTCGTTCCATCTTCTGCAAATTTAATTAGTCACATTTTAATTATTTTCAGTTAAATTCAAAAATCTCAATTCCTTTCTATCCTATTATAAAAGTTCAAGACATACTAAGAATCACTCCTTCGCAAGACAGAGGCTCGTTCGCCAAAATCAGATCTTCCACAGAGGATTCGTAAATATGCAATCCGGGCATATTGAAGAGTTCCGCTTGAAGATGTTTCTTGTACAATGCTCTGTCGATTTGAGCTCTGAGACCCCATACCGCTGGTCCCTTGCGCTTGTTCAAAACTTTATAGTGTATCCCTGAAATATCACATATCCGACAGCATACTCCATCCAAGGCATCCACTTCTCGCATCAGATGACCCTTTCCAATACCACCAAAGGACGGATTACACGACATCTCTCCTGCAAACGTAATTGTATTCAATTATATCATATTAGATCACACAAATTTACTTTGATCAAAGATGCGTTTCAAGTGCAGCAATCTAAATTTCAGCATGCCATTATTAACTTGAAGTATACGCGTACCTATGGTACTTTTTTTCTGTGTAACCAATAGTGTTTTTGCACCCATCCTAACAGCAGCAGCAGACGCCTCGGTTCCAGCATGACCGCCACCAACAACGATCACGTCAAATTTGCTTTCATTCTTATCTATTAGTTTCCTTAACAAGCGTTTCTGTCCAGAACGTCCATTGCACCACCGGTTTAATAGAGACGATCTGATCCTTGTACAAATCATTTTGCCTCAATGTTATGCCTTTCGTCCGTATTTCACTTCCTGCAAAGATATTTGACCGTTGTTAAATATCAGAGAACAAATTATTGTAATGAAATCGAATATTTTATATCACCGTCTTGTTATAATTTGATTAAATACTCATTAATTATGGCTTATCTATATGTTGATATATTTATCATCAAATATGCCTAATAATCTTTTTCAGTAAAAAAAAATTTATTTTAGCTTATCTCATATAACATTTATCTCTATAAATATTATAAAAATTTCACAATTATTTTTTTTTTTCAGTCTTTATGCTTTCAGCAAAAAAAATTCGCGCGGTAATTAACGAAAGGACAGACGTACAAACGTGAATGTTTTTATTGCACAAATTACAAATAACATAATACAAATAAAAAATGACAGAGGGAGGTATCAAGCGTGATGATCCGCCAGCAGATATTCCTGATCCTTCAAGTTTCTGTACAACGAAACATATCGGCATGCAGTGTGCATTTTCAATAATATTAATCGCTCGCACAGATCTTCCTTGCTCGCAAATTTCAGATCCGCGTATCCCAGATTATTAAAAAATTCCAGAACAAAGTTGAAACAGTTCATATTGATGGCGTTATAGTTAACGGATTTCCACTTGGGATCCTTCGACATGAACGACAACGTCTCGTCCCATCGGGCGGTCCAGGCTGCCGGCACCACTTCCAAGGCGACGCAATCGGTCCACCTGACAGCGTCATTCGCTATCAGTCCCTCTCTGTCGAACTCCAGGATAACGCCAGCGGAATCAACTATCCCGATATGTAGATCGTCACTCGTCACGTCGTAATCATCGAGGAAGCTGCCTCGCGAGGGCCGAATTACGACGCTGGTCGGATTGTGCGCGGCATTTGCAAACGGATACGGAACGCAAAACGGGTCCACGACGAAATTCTGCATTCGCGACGAGCACACCGGACACGTCGCCGGTACACGCCGGCAGAATACACTCTTCGTCGAGCAATGACGGAAACAGACGACGCCTGGATCATTATTCATGTTTCTCCAAAGAGCGGTATTGCGCTTAAATCTCACTGTGGGGCGTTCATTCGACAAAATTTAATTCCATCTTCCTAGAGACACTTTCATTCCTGTGATCCTGTCAAAGAGGACGAGAGAACCGCCAGTCCTGCAGAACGAGACGTACGTAAAATAATAAACACTTGTCACGTGGGATCGGCTCCGTCGGCCTCGGCCATTCTTTTCGTTTCACTACTTCACAACGCTCGTACTGGAAACGAGAAAGCAGAAAGATACGAAAAGTGTAAAAAAATATCAGCGATAACGCAAACAAGGTATATGTATAAAACAAGTTTGCGTACGCACACAACACAGGTGTTTAGGTAGCGAGATCGTGTAATCCTAACCTAATCTGACCTAACCTAAATGACATCTCAAACAATGTAAAAAGTCGACCGCGCGCACGGTGGAAATATCTCACGTCCACGTATTAGCTGCAATCGAAGGGCAAGATATATTGCGCTAATCATCTCGCGTTATCAAAAACAATTAAATGGAAAAACCGGGTCACTTAACCTTAAACTTAAAACTTCCCGACATACTCACACGACAGGCACGCGTGCAACCGCGGTTTGCGTGGGTGTCATGGAAAAAAGTGTCTTCTTCGCAACGAGAGGATCGGCGTCAGGAACGCGTGTGTCACACGTCCAACGAGTTACAACAATTTACGAGACTTTTCGTCGCAGGCAGTGATCGGCTCCCGGTTACACATGCGATCACGCGATGACGTCAGACGATACACGACATCGATATTTCAGGTATTCCCGTTGGCAGATAAAATCGCGACCTACTTTACCGGCCGGTAACCCCGATGGCGCCACCGTTCGCTCGACTCGGCGTCGGCGAAACGCGATAAGAGCCTCGAAGGGGATCGCAAGCATTTCTCTCCTCCCGCTTCTCTCTTCTCGCGCCGTGTAGTCCCGTTTCCTCGTCGCCAGCAGCCATCGCAGGGTACACGTACGTTCTCGTCCGACGCGGCCTAGGCACCGCGATATATTTGCAATCGCTGCACCTTCTTACACTTTCTGCAGCCGAATATCGGAGCGTATCGGAGGTGCAAAAGGTGCAACGGAATAAAGCGCGAAAATAAAATACCGCGTCGTGCGGCGCGAGAAAAGGATTTTGCCGATTCCGGCTGGGATTGCGGGTGAGGAAGAAGCCTTGGGCCGAGCGAGCCACGCGGTAATGAAAGGCTGGTTTAATCGCGACGAGGAGGGCAAGGTGATCATAGACAACAATGGGTTTGTTACGATCACATGCGAAGGTAATGGTAAAGGTAATAACAATCACACGATGGATCATATGATACGTATATGACATGTTCTATCTTTCTATCGGACAATGCTCATTGTTTCTTCGGCTATATAATGTCTGTGAGCAATAAGTAATGTCAATACGAAAGTAGACGTAAGCAGACCTGCGGACAAGCATTAATAACGTGTATATTTACAGAGGAAAATGTGATTTTCCAACTTCACATATCGGAGATTGACGACAAGGCGGAAAAAATGTGCTTCAATGTCAATGGCAACGATATACAGATCGATGTCATTCCATGGGAGATAGTTGACAATGATTCCGAGAGTGAGAAACAGGCGGATAAGTCCAAGGAGTCCGATAAGGCCGACACGCCAACGACGAGTAAAGGCGGAAATGCGATTTTCCCATGGTGCGACGCCTCGACGAAGATCTTTCTGAAGGAGTACAAAGAGAAGAAGGAATTGGTGAGGAATCGGCAACTGAAAAACATGAAGAAGGCGTATCAGGAGATAGCCAAAAATTTGATGGAGAATGGCTTCAGTGTGTCGTCTCTGCAAGTGGAAAACAGATACAAAACGCTCAAACGCGCTTACAAGAACATGATGATACACAACAGGAGAAACGGGAGGGGAAAGTACATCTGCAGTTACGAACAGTGAGTTTGTTTCTGAATTTCTACAGGTTGACCTAAATCGTCAGAGATCGATTCACATGTTAAATGTGCTTACAGAGACCTGGACGAAATCTTTGCGTCTGATTTATATGAAACGGAAATGAATGGCGACGATGACTCAAAGGCAGGGTAAGTTATAACTCATCGGGGTATAGAATTATTTGCTGATTGATCACTGTTAATTCAAATATTTATTACAGATCCATGATGATTGCCAAAAGCAGTGGTACCGAGACAGCAGATAATTTGAAAGTCACTCAGCATAATGCCAGATTGGAAGCTCAGAACGTGCAAATAATTGAGAACCTGCAGGGCTGTCAGCGTTTATTAAGAAATTTAATCAGCAGGATGGACAACAAAAATAAAAATTCCAATTATATGCGAAATGGAGTCTTGCAAGTATGCATGGAGATGCGGGATATGCAGAAGGAAGAATTTGCACGCGCGGAGGAACATAGAGAGAAGGCCAATACTCAGAGAGAGATAAGAAACAGTCTGTTGGAAGAAATTGTAACGATTCTCAAGTCTGGGAAGGACACGTAATACGATCGACAAGCACGCGAGCTCGTTTGCATCCTCAATATATATATATAGTTACGAAATATAATAGAATTTATTTATTCTATTAAATGCGGAAAGCGAGATGACGTCGTATATTTTTATAATTTCATCACATAACTAATGTTCTTTAACGCGTTGTCTGCCCAGGTTTGTTCCGTGTACCACGTAGTAGAATCTTCATTATAATACCAAGTAGAAAGTTTTCACGGGCATATAATGATGAAATACTGTATAATATGATTACAAGGCTGCATCGTGCAGTTACTATGTTGAATAACACATTTTTTACTTTCTTTATATCGTTATTAAGCTATGCTGAGATTTTACATTAGATGGTGTCCATACCAATGACATACATAACAAATGATGTTTTTATAAGTTTTAAAAATTGTTCGATAGCGCTGGTCAGGGTAACACTGAAAAGTTAGGTATTGGTCACGGAGGATAGACTACTATCATCATATGGCAGTCAACGTGTTAACTTATCTAGCGAGCCAATCGCAAATGAAAATGTACATAGGACTGAACCTGGGACCCGCTACAAATCGACTGCTCTCACATGTCACTCCCAATTTGAGTTTCCCTAAAGTTATAATTAAAGGAGTTAGATAATTAAAAGTTAAATGGGATAACTGTAATTGAATTAGGGTTAAAATTGAGAAGATTGAAATTCTACAAATCGATCCAAAAGTTATCTTTTACGATTCTGTATATTAATACTGAAGAATAAATTAATATTTCTGACATCGTTGAAGTGTTTTGGTACCTTAAACCTGTAACTGTACAAACTGTTATTTAATTATTAATTCTGTAAAGTATGTTCGTGGAAGGGAGGGCAAGATGATGTAAAAATGTTCCTAAATCCTAATTCATCTTTATTTGACTCTACTCTGTCTTCCAGCTCCATCAGTATCTCCGGCGTCACGTTACGGTGACTAGATGATTTTTTGTAAAGCGTCGCATATGCACCCACGAAAAGATCGTGTCCAATAGGAGAGAGGGGCAGAATCTGACGCAATCCTCGCGCGTGGAAATCGGGCCTCAATCTCGCTTCCCCCCACGCTTCCCGCTGTTTCCTGTCGCGGTTTGTCGCTCACGTGTCTCGCGGTTGTGCGCTTAGCATATTTCCCTATTTATTGACGTATTTATTAATTTATTCGCCGACGATGATCGTTTCCACGAACGGGGGCAACCCAAACGCGCTGAAGCTGATTGTCGCAGCTAAATTGGCTCAGGAGACCGTCTCTGTCAGGATTCTGAAGCCCAGCGGTGGGTCCATTAACCTCTTCCTGCTTGTCCCCTCCGCGTCTCGCATAAATTATTTACGAAAGGGAATATATTGGATTAAATCATACGCGAGATTAGATTCGTACACTACCTCGACTTGCAAGAATTACTTTTGATCGTATCTCTCAGCAGTCAAACCGATTAACTCCGGTTTTTGTGAATTGTTTAGATTTTTAAGATTCAGAGCACCATGAGTGCTTTTTGTATCTTCATCAGTTTTCTCTATGTCGCCAAGTCAATCAATTCGACTTCTACAAGGCTCAGTTAATGTGGTTATGACTACATATTGTATTACGTGTAGACGCTGCCTTGGGTCGCTTGCCAACGCTGACTACGCCATCAGGAGTATCTCTGTTCAGCGTCTCTTCAGCGCTACGCTTCCTGTTGCCGGTACCTAAAGAATCGGAGGTTCTTAACGACAGATGGTTGGAATGGGAAATTTCTCAATTACAGGTATTGTTTTAATTAGATATTGCATCAACTACAGACTTGCTTTCTGTTTACAATTGAACCTAGTCTAGTCTAGTCTTTGTTTTTTATGTTGTTTTTTATAGTCATATGTCGTTCAACTCCATAGAAAGCTATTAATAATTTTGAGAATATATAAGACAAAGATTCTTTGAAACACGTATTAAAGTCTAATATATTCTTTACAGCCAACCATATTAAGTCACGCAAGCACAAGAACTTCCAAAACCCCACAGAAATCTGACTTATGGTCTTTACTAAAAGATCTCAATAATGCACTGAAAGAAAAAGAGTACTTAATTGAGGTAAATAAACAAAAACATCACTCAAATGTCCTTTTTATCGTCCATCTTTTACTCCATTCTTTGATATCTTTTTTTTTTTTAGAAATGTAGTAATTTATCACCAGCAGATATTTCTATTTGGGTAAGTCTTTGGAGCACGATATTGGTTACAGATATCGCAAACAATATTGCCAAGGACTTGCCAAACCTTGATAGCTGGTTAGCTAATATTCAGAAGCAGTCAGTTATCCAGCAATCGATTAAGGTAAAATTTCATTGCAAATGGTATCTCATAAACATAGAGATTTGACATATATAATTAAACAAATTTGGAATATGTCTGTCAAGGAATCCATTGAAATGTTCAACTTGGAAAGAGGCGCGAAAGCTATCGCAAGCATTGAAGCTGCTTCCTGGTTCCCTGTCAATACAACCTCAAATTCCCAAGTTCACGAATCAGTACCTAGTGACGTAAGTGTTTTTAAATATTTTTTTAACGAACATTCCACAAACAACAATAAGGGTTGTTCCAATCTGTTGGTAAACTAACTAATAGTTAAATCATATGTTTACACAGTAAAAAATTTAATGTCAGTGATGTCCACTCTAAATTTTGTGTTAAATAACTAATTCTAAATGTCAACAAGTAACACGATGAATGAGTTATTTTAACACAAAATTTAGAGTGGATTTTTATTGACATTTGGTACACAACATTTTTTTCTGTGTATCTTTGTCTAATTTGAAGGAAAAACAAAGACATTTATATGATTTAACTATTAGTTAGTTTACAGATGGGAACAACCGACCCAGGCCCTCTTTGATACACGTGTAAATCTAAATGACTTGTTTTAGATTAGCCCAACTAAGGAAAAAGAAGTGGAGATAGTTAGTCAAGAAGAACTTCGCAATGTGGCAAAGAGTTGGACCACTGATCAATATCCAGAAGTCAAGGAAAGCTCATATCCCATGTAAGTTCATATATCCCATATCTAACAAATTTATATAGTTTATACGTGAATTTATTGAACCGATTATATATTCTTTTTAGATTACCTAAAAAAGGTGAACGAAATGTATTGATAACATCGGCTCTTCCTTATGTCAATAATGTTCCGCATCTGGGAAATATTATTGGTTGCGTTCTTTCAGCTGATATCTTTGCAAGGTTTGTAGGTACACTTAAATATCAATAAGTATAGTATCTTGTAACTTAATATAATATTGAACTTTCTTGATTTGCGCAGGTATTGCAGGCAAAGAAACTACAACACCCTCTACATAAGGTAATTATGTTTTTTCTTGCAACATACGTGAGAAAAGCGACGTTCCAACTTAAATAATTTAAATTTTAGTGGAACCGACGAATACGGCACCGCGACTGAAGCAAAAGCTTTGCAAGAGAAAACTACTCCTCAAGCTATTTGTGATAAATTCTTCGACATCCACAACGACGTTTACCGCTGGTTCGGCATCGGATTCGACTATTTCGGCCGCACTACTACACCTGAGCAAACAGAGTAAGATTGCGTCACGTTTTATTTTCATCGTTCTTTTATCTTTTATTGTTATATTTACATTAAATACGTTTATCTTTGTTACAATATCTTTCAGAATCGTTCAAGCGTTTTTCCTGAAAATTAAATCGCAAGGCTATATTTTTACCGAGACCGTGGAACAACTCCATTGCGAATCCTGCGATCGGTTTCTCGCCGATAGGTTCGTGGAGGGCATATGTCCCGGATGCAAGTACGAAGACGCGCGCGGTGACCAATGCGATGGTTGCGGTCATCTCGTGAACGCGGTCGAGTTAATAAATCCTCGATGTAAGATGTGTAACAATAGACCTGTCGTGAAAAACTCGGTACAATTCTTCTTGGATTTACCCAAGGTAAGATTTGCATCGTGACGCTCCGTTAATGCGTTTCCAGTAGAATGCGGATTATATTCATAGCTCTTCCGTGTTGCAGCTAGAACAGGAACTAAAGAAATATTCAGCTACCGTGGAAAAGGGATGGTCCAACGTCGCCAGAGTGGTTTCAAAAGCGTGGTTACGCGACGGTCTTAAGCCGCGTTGTATAACCAGAGATTTGAAGTGGGGCATCCCGGTTCCGGTAGAGGGTTTCGAAAATAAGGTGTTTTACGTCTGGTTTGACGCCCCTTTCGGATATATCAGTATTACAAAGAGGTATACCAAAGAATATAAGAAATGGTGGCAACCTCCTCAGGATACGAAAATCGATTTGTGCCAATTTATGGCAAAGGATAACGTTCCGTTCCACGTGATAATGTTCCCCGCTTGTTTACTAGCAGCTGATCAAAATTACACGTTGATGAAATATATAATGGCAACCGGTATGATATCTCCAAAGAGTGCATATTTGTCGGATGCATTTACTTTATGACTATGTCTTTGTATACTTATCTAAACATCTTTTTTTCTTTCGAATCTTTTTTTTGTTTTATTTGTTCACACGCAATCTTTTCGTCGATTTTCTTGTAGATTTAACAATTATTTCGTTTCAGAATATTTAAATTATGAAGATAAAAAATTTTCCAAGTCTCGGGGCATCGGAGTGTTTGGAACCGATGCCAGAGATACCGGCATTCCAGCTGATGTGTGGCGATTTTATTTGGCCTTTATCAGGCCCGAAACTCAAGATTCAACTTTTAATTGGGTGGATTTAGCCACGAAAAACAATAGCGAGTTACTAAATAATCTTGGGAATTTTGTCAACAGGTTTGTAGCTACCACATTTCTTTGTAAGCCATCAGTAATTAACGTCGCGATGTTATTAACAGTCCCAAAAACTTATTACGGCTAGAGCTCTGGTATTCTCTGAAAAGTTCTTCGACTCTAATGTACCACCGATAGAGCCGGAAGAGGCTGACTGGACCCTATTAGCGTTGGCGCAACGCGAACTGTCGTCTTACGTAAACGCCATGGAACAAGCCAAGTTCAGAGATGGCTTAAGACACATATTGGCGATTTCGAAGCACGGCAATCAGTACATGCAATTTCAACAGCCTTGGGTGAAAATCAAGGGAAACGACGACGACAAGTATAAGCAATTTTATTTATTCTAACCGCTTTCTCGTCGGTTCGTCCTTTTTGAGTAATATTTTTATTTGAAACCAACAGGAAAAGGGCCGGAACTGTCGTTGCAATTTGTTGCAATTTAGCCTGCCTTCTGTCAGCCCTTTTGGCTCCCTTTATGCCCAGTACAACCAAACAATTGAGATCTCAATTAGGTTTGAGTAACAAAACTTACGGCTACATTCCTGAAACGATAACAAATATGTTACCTACGTGGCACAAAATCGGCAAGCCCAGTCCGCTATTCACTAAGATTGAAGATCAAAAGGTAGAAATGTTACGCAAGAAATACGCTGGCCAGCAGGAAAATAATGGCCAAGCAGCGGCTAAAAGCTCCGACGAAATTGTCGCCTCATTAGAAGCTGCTATTACAAAACAGGTTTAGTATCTTTTTTTCTGTTATATTGATGCGAGAATCATCTCCTTTAAACAATTTTATGTATTTTTTAGGGCAATCTAGTAAGAGAACTGAAAGCTAAACATGACAAAAGCGTTTGGCAACCGCAAGTAGAAATTTTGTTAGATCTGAAAAAGAAGCTAATTGATCTCAAAAGTAATACGAACGCGCCTGAAAAAAAATCACCCCCGAAAAATAAGAAGGCCGAACCGAAGCACGTGCCGGAACAAAATGGGGAACAAAATGCTCCAACAGACGTGGCGGCATTAGAATCTGCTATCGCAAAGCAGGTATTGAATATCACATAAGGGTACTATTTTTCTTAGTAATTTAGCGTTTCAATTTGCTACATTACGTCGCAATTTTAGGGCAATCTTGTGCGGGAGTTAAAGGCTAAGGAAGACGGAAGTGTGTGGAAGCCACAAGTGGAGATATTGGTGAAACTGAAACAGCGTTTAGCAGATCTCACTGGAACAGCGCCAGTTGTCGTCGACAAGAAATCCAAGAAGAAAAAGTAACTACACTTCCTTCGTAATAGAACGATGAGATTTTTTTCATCTATTACGTTATTCATGTAGTTATTTAACTAATAAGAGTATTCGACTAACAATAAGAAATACACATGCGCTTTATTTTATACGTTTATTTTACCCCACTCGCGCGTTGTGTATCGGGACTTAGAAGAGGAGAATCGTGAAGACATTTGTACTTTATTTAAATGCGTTTATTCGCTATATGTAATGATGATCAGGTAAATAATTTACGTAACAATTGAGAATCCCATTATTATCAGTACCTATTTTCATATCCTTTACTGGTATCGTTTCGACATCAGCACCTGTTGGAAGAGACGACTTGCTTCTGGAAGCACCAGAATAACGTTATTCGTAGGTGGTGCTTTATCTTTTAGCAATATCTTATTTTTCTTATTAATTTTAATGCCTTTTTTAACGTCTGGTTTAATACCTTGTCTCATACCTGGTTTAATGGTTGGTTTAATGTCTGATTTAATGTTTGGTACAATACCTCGTGTAATACCTGACGTTCGTTTTGAATTCATCATGTAGAAAACAAAGTGCTCGATACTAAATACGATAAGTGAAATTATCACGCCAAAGAACAGAAGAATCAAAATCGGCGCCGCTTCGTAGATTGTCACACTAGAGACAAAGATCTCGTTGCTTGGGCAATAAGGCCTTCTGGCCGACCGGCGACGTATCTCTCGTCGCCGAAGTCCCGACGTAGATATCCTCAGTAATCTATATTAAATAATATTGACCTAATATTTATTTTGTAGGCTGAAAATTGCAGCATTCAACATGTACACAATAATGATGTACTCACGCTATTTTGGAGATTTCGTGAAAGTGACTTTTAAGATTGCACCACAGGCCCAACTCGGAGGGTTGCAATAGATGAACTTCCGTTAGCTGACATATCATCTGCTTATCGAACGCGACTTCGATAGATGGATAGATATCGTCCGGATCCGCGTGATAAGCGAAGCCTCCCTTCTTTATTCCCTCCACGCCATCCTCGATCGGAATAAATCTCTTCCATTCCGGTACAGCGTTCCAATAGGGCTTAAAATATTGCACATCCGGTCTTTGGTTCTAGCAAAAATAGAAGCTTATCAGAGAGCGATTAAGCTAAAAAATATTGAACTACTATTTTGGAACGCGCTTTTACCCGCAGCAGAAAATCGAAAAAGACATTTTTCTCGGCCGCGAGCTGCATCTTACTATGCGCCAGCGAATACAGCGAGTCATTCATCTTTTGAAGGGGATCGTTGAATCTAGCCGATACTATCGCCGCCCCGTAGTAATTATATACCAACAGGCCGAAGATCGTGATATGAATGAGGGCGATTCGACTCGCCGATTGATCAGAGAGAGAAGGAAAACCTGATCGATATTATGATAACAGAAGAACGCAATATATCTCCGTTGTCGTCGTATCGTCATGATCGTAAGTACCTTGCTGGCATAATGCGGCAACGGTGATCAATGCCGAAATGCTACAGCCGTAATCGTTGGCACGTTCCAGTTTCAGTATGCAGGACAGAATGAGAATTGCGACCACCAACATCGCGATAATCATGTACCACGTGTCCGCTGCGAACGGCTTTAGTATTATCCAAGGTTTCATCTTCGTCGCCGGTATGGTACGAAACATGAAACAGGTACTGAATGAAAAATTACTCGCGTATCAAACAAGAGAAAACATTATTTTACATCACTACATTTGTTATATTTTATTTATACATGCACACATTTTCTCCATAGGGTGTTGCTTACCGCGTGGGCCATTGTTGAAAAATGACACGCGCATATCCGTATCTTTCGATTGTCAGGATAGACGGATAGTAGCCCAAATCGGCATCGTCCCTCTTCAAGGTGCTCATCAGAGGACCGTTACTGTCGTTCTTCTCCCAGTGGTTGATTTCGATGAGGTCCATGCTACGTGCAAAAACATTCGTTGAGCAATTGTTACACAGTATATGCAGAGATATTTAGATGTATCATAATCAATTACGTGAAGTTAAACATGTTGGCGACGTGCGAGAGAAGAGTGTGTCCAAATTTTGGCCAGTTGTCCATAACTTGGAGGCCGTCGCCCTCCAGATAATCTATCAAACTCACGTGCTTTGGTCTGTGCAGTACCTACGAATATCATT
>NW_020227596.1:636305-727925 GCF_003070985.1 Temnothorax curvispinosus
CGTATGCGACGATGATGAACGTTTGCAAGAGAAAAATGCGATACATCGGACGCATCCTTTCTCGGCATACACAAACTACGAAGTTGCGACGACGTTATAACTACTACGTTTCATCATCATTTTATGGAAAACCAAGATAATTTCGTATTCGAGATAATAGCAGGACTTGAAGCGCGGGTAGAAATGATTTGCCGAGTTTGAAATCGTCCATAATATCCATAACGTCGATTGACATGACAGCATAATCACAGCGACTACATACTGTGATACGAACCATATACAGGGTGCATCGTTATTCCAGTCGTTTATCTCTTCAGATTCTCCTACTGATGTGGGATTGAGCCTTTTTCAACGAAGAGTTTATTTAATTAAAACAGCTTTTGAGATCTGTAGGCGAATATTGCGTTAAATAATTTATGCGACAGTCAACGTGTTAAAAAATTCTCGGAGTGAGCGCAAGACACCCCGTGTATGGCGCCATTCATTTTTCAATTTCAGAGTTCTCCACTTCCTGTCTCTATCCTTTGTCAATTACCTGAACTCAAGTCTGTAACGATCGATTTGTCTGTCTTCCTATTCATTATCTGGCTGTTTTCCACGAAAGTATTCATAGGAAAGTTTCTCGAGACTGTACTACGCTTCAAAGTGAATTCACAACTTTATTAGACCAAATTTTAGGCTGGGCAAAATTACATTGTAACGCGTGCTGTCCTTTCGCATGAAATAAATATACGATAATGAGACACTAATGAATGTAACTAATTATAACTCACGAACGACTCGTGAATATTTTATTTCCCGAGGCGTAACAGTTTACGCGGACAAATTAGGTTTGCTCGTGCCGGCCGTCTCCTCCACGTCACCGCTGCTTACTCGTGTCAGCTCACTCGTTTCTTCTCTGCAAGCACAAAATTATAATAACTCTCTCAGACACGCTAAGACGTACTCGAGCGTTAGCTTACCTCGTGAATCGATAGTAGATGATATTCTCGACAACGCATATTGCGCTTCCGACGAGTACACCGAAAGCTAACAGAATCAAAGCCGGAGCGGTCTCGTATACGGATATGCTTCTCGTGGACAACGTGTCGAGCGTGCATTGAGGCTTCCTGCTCGACCAGTACTTTATCTGTCGATCGCGTAACCCGGTATTGAACATCTTGGATAGCCTGGAGAAGAATTTCTTTAAATGCTACGAAAATCTTCGTCGCAAGGAAAAAGCAAACGAAGGCTTACCCAATTTTCGCCATCTCGGTGAATTGACCGTTGTGACTGGCGTACATTCCCATGACAGATTGTTTAAACAGATGGATCTCCGTCAATGCGCAGATCTTGCTCGGCTCAAACGTCTTTTCGATGTAGGGATACGCCGTGTTGGGATCCGTGTGATAGGCCAGGGTGCCCTCGCTGACTTGCTTCATACCCTCCTCTATCGGCAAGTATCGCTTCGACTCTGGCAGAGGATCCCAGCGCTTCTTCCTGAAGTAATTTGATTCTGAGCTAAGTTTCTGAAAATATAAAGTCGAACGCTGGTATATGGTCTTTCTGAAATACTCCGCGCGTACGATCTTAACGTGTGTGTGTGTGCCTGAAAACATGCATACGTATAAAAAGTAGTTCAGATATGGCACAGCTTCCGCCGCGATTTTCAGATTGCTGTCCGCGAGAACCGTCACGTCATCCTCCATCATATCGAGCGGTTCGCTCAAACGAGCCGACACTATACTGCCCGAGTAATAGTTGTACATGATCCAATTGAACACAAGGATCTGTAGAAGAGCGATACGGCCGGGAATATGGTCAGGAAAAAAATTTGCGCCTATGAAAGAGATTATTATTAAATTAAGTCGTTAAACAAGACGACACGTTTGCTACGCGTTATTTTACCTTGTTGAGCGGTAATACCGATAGTAAGGACCATGGCGCCAGAATATTTCTCCTCTCTGCTCGCCTCCTCGCGTTTCATTATTACTCTCATCACGAAGACGAAGAACACTATAAATACGGCGCTCAGGTACCAGGTCTGAATCGCAAACGGTTTAAAGAAAATCTCAAGTTTGATGTCGTTCGACGAGGTGGATAGCAGCATGAAACAGGGTCTACGAGAAAAAGATTGAACATTCATTAAACGATATGTGAGATTGATATGATCTCTTAACGCAAAACGAAGCCTCAATACCGAATCGGCCACGCCGCGCCGATCAGAGAGGCATAATCTAATCTCTCGGACACCATAATCCTAGGATTACTGCCAAAGTCGATGTAATTTGCTTGTAAGATCTCAAATATCAAGCCGTGCACACTGTGACGATCCCAGTAAATAATCTCCGTAGCGTATACACTAGAAAAAAAGATATTTTTAGGACAATTTATTAGCTGCTAAAAATACAGGGCGAAAGCCTGTTTTAGAATACCTAAAGTTGAAGAGATCGGCAGTATGAGATATCATCGCGTACACAAATTTATGCATACTGTCCAAAGATCTGGTGTTAATGTCTAGCATATAATCTTCCAACCGCATGTTTTTCGGCCTATACTGTATCTAATGATGGAGCATGCGATAACAATAATATAATGTAATTAAACGGTTTTCTTCTATAAAGCTACATATTATCCAGTGACACGCACCACGCCCGACATCTTCAGCGTCATACCGTGCATATTAGCCCTTCTCTCGATCAACGGTTGGGTCAGGGTGAAGGTAAGACCTTCTTCTGGTCGCCACGAGCCCAGCTTCGTCACGTTCAGCGTACCTCCGCGATACTTGCAATGATTAAAAACGTCATAAAGATCGTAACCGCTACCATTCGTTATCGCGAGCGCGAAATCGGTCGTCATGCTGTAAGCGTTATCGTTCAAAAGCGGCACGCTGCTGTTCAGCTTCGATCCCAGGACCAACCAGTGGTACGAGTAGTCGTACATACGAAACTTCGAAGTCTAATAAATATAAAATATCAGTCTCTTCTCCCTTTCTTCCTTTTTTTACATGAGAAAATTGTAAATATCGCGAATAAGAATAAATAAGAACCGATTTTATAAAGACTTTACCTCGGCGAAGATGGTCACGGCGCTTTCGTTGTTACAACGCAAATCCACGACGACTCCTAAGCTCCAGGCGTCAGTGGTCAAGAATCGTCGTATGTTAATATCCGTATCGTGTTTCCGGATAATCGTGTATATACCGGCTCTGCTTAACGACTTCAAGAAATAAAAATCACCTGCAATGAAATGAGAAGAGACACGCACCAAAATCGTTGCTAAGAATCATTTATGAATCGTATGCTTTTATTAAATAATTGCTATTTTGAAAGCTCTTCACCTACTCGTGAAATCTCCGCAAGAGAACCCCACGACATTCCGCACTGCCTTGGTTACAAAATAATCGCGAATAAAGTCGCTGTCTCTCGCGTTAACGTTACAAGAGAATTGCAATGCAACAAAAAAGAATGCCACATACGTTACACCGCGCTTTAATTTCAGATTATACATATTGCCGTGGAAAAAGTAAATGGTATTGCGGATTTTATGTAACGTTGAGCCTGCACGCATGAATACGAATAAACGAAAGAGATAATGGAAAAAGTAATACAGTTCGATTGAGTTTGTCGGTTGCGACATGCTTTGAATTTTTCAGCATCAGTACGATATTAAATGTGATATCTTGAAATCGTACGTCTTATCGTTTATTTATCGTTCCACCGCTATGACATTCCGTCGGGGAATAAGAACTAGCAAACGTGTCACTGTCGAGCTACAGCAAATCGCACACAATGGTGATTAATTATTTGCGCGAAGATCTAATGAATAAAAACACACAAGCTATCTGTGATAAAATCTAATTAAACAAGCGTCAGAATGGCATCTAGAAATTATTATTTGGTTATTCGCTCGAAAGTACGTCCCGCGAAATAGGTGTGGTCCTTGTCATTGTCGGAAAACATAGTTTCTTCCATAGCCCGTTAGCATTAGATGCTGATAATCTGTAAAAAAAAAAAGCGATCAAACGATCAAATAGAAAATTTCAAGTTCGCTATTCTTTTTTTTAACTTTTCAGCTTTTTAACACTGATCGTTACCGCGGCCATATCCAGTAGACAAAGTTCTCCATTATGCATATTATAAGAGATAGCGTGGTGGCGATGCCGATAAACAGAAAAATGGGCGTAGCTTCCTGGATCGACAGCGGTTCCGCGACTAGCATACTTTTCGGACAAAACGGTCTTCTTGCTGACCAGAATTTCAGCTGTCGCTTGCGTAAGCCCATATCATATATCTTGGTCAAGCTGCAATAATAAACATTGGAATAATAATTTGCTTATTCCTAGAAGAATTAAAATTTAAACAATGAGGTATGCGTAAGTGTCTACTTAAGTCGCCGTAATACAGCGATAAGTATAGCACTTTAGAAATAATTATTTTAATAGTAATTGTAATGGTAATATTAATTTTAAACGTCATCTAATTGCGTATTTTCCTACCCGATTCTCAATAGCGGAGTGAACGGGCTCTTGTATCTGCCCCAAAGAGCGAGAACCGCACGAAAAAGATGGACCTCCGTCAGCTCGCATATCATTCGCGGATAGAAGTGCCGTTCGATGTACGGATACGCGGATTCGATCGATGTGTGATAAGCCAGGCCGCCCTTAGCCACGCGATCCAGGCCCTCCGCTAGTGGCAGATAACGCTTGGATTCCGGTAGTTTGTCCCATCGTTTCGCGTTAAAATACCGTACCTCTTTCTCCGGGGTCTTTTAGCAAAAGACGGGACGAGAGATATGCCGATGATGCAATAAAAAAAATAACATTTTTTGAATAAAATGATATATGATTTTTTATTATATAATTATTGCAGTTCTTTTTTTTAATCAAATTAATCATTGGCCAATGGGCAGCGTGCTAAAAATGCTGTAAAAGCATCCACCTGTAGAAAAGAACGAACGTACGGCGTTGGCTCGGCTGCTACTTTCATATTACTGTCTGCCAAACTGATCAACGAGTCATTCATCTTCACGCCTACGTTTTTTAATCGGTCGGACACGATGCTCGCCGAATAATAGTTTAGGATTAACACGCTGAAAAGCATGATGTGTATGAATGCTATGCGACCTGCGTAATGCACCGGAACGAACATGGAACCTGTGAATAAAGTAAAAGTTAATACCGACAGCTTTTCATTGCCAATGCGTTGTTTGACTAAAAAGTTGACTAGAAAATTAACGAAGAAGCTGTACTTTGTTGGGAAATAGCGCCTATTGTAAGAAGAATAGAAATGTTGTAGCCCTCCGACATGCTGTGAATGCCTTCCTGTTTGACGATCAATATTACCAGGATAGACGCAGCGACTATTATCGTGGAGAGTATCACGTACCAGACCTTGATATTCAACGGTCGCAAAAATTGCTTCGTCTTCATGTTTGCTGAGGATATCGTTCGGAACAAGAAGCACGATCTGCGTAGAAACAATTCGTTCGTAACATCGATCAGCATTTCGTTATCGCGTGTATCACGAAATTACGTACCGCATTGGCCATACTGGACCGATAATATCTCCTGAACGTAATCTTTCCGCCTTCATCACGATTGGACTGGCCGAGATGTCTACAGTTTTCTTTTGAAAAGCGACGAACATCGGCGCGGAATTGTCCTGCCGCTTTCTCGGATCCACTTCCACGATTTCTATACTTAATTAAAATAATTAAAAAGATATTTTCATACTTGGAAAAAAAAAAGAGAAATACGCGAGAGAAATTTGCCCGTTCCAAAAGATTCTTACGTGAAGTTAAAGAGATTAGCCATGTGCACCAAGATCGTGTACAGGAATTGGGACCGACCGTATTTCGCTTTCATGTCTTGATCCAGCACGATATCCTCCGTGGACAAATTGTAGAACCTACGTGGCAGCTACGAGATTTCCGGATAATGAATTAATCACCAGTTGCCGTACTTACTAGTTGAGAACTAATTGTTTAGGTACTTACTAAGACTCCCACTTTGAGCTTCATACCGTGCAAATTGGATCTCCTCTCGTACTTTGGTTGCTTCAACCTGATCGCCACCCCGGACTTCTCAGTCCAGTAACCCAAAACGGTTACGTTCAAGGTGCCACCGCGTGCTTTGCAAGGATTATACACGTCGTACAAATCGTAACCGGCCTCGGTCTCTACAGCAACCGTAATGTCGGTCACTACACTAAAAGCGTCGTCATGTAACAAGCTCACGGTGTCTTTCAATTTTCGTCCCAAAATCAGCCATTTATGCATGTCGTCGAACAAGGATGATTTTGCAGCCTTAAATAAAAAGAGATTAATACCCAAGAACTTTGCCATTGCTGCTTCAACATCTACCGGCTTTGTTATCTTTCTTGACCCTTGCTTGTTTCTCCCCTCCTCCGATTGCATTTTTTCACATATATTACTTTTTTATTCTTACATTATATTAGACATTCTTATAATTCCAGACTATACTCTATACAATTAATGTAGATGCTATATAGGAATATTTTGGAAGAGCGTCTTTTACCTCGGCATATATCATGTTGTAATTGGGACCGTCGCATCGCGCGTCCAAGTAAACACCTAAATTGCGATTGTTGTTTTGTAAAAACTTCCTAATAATACGTATCGATGACGCATTCACAGATCCGAGACTCCATATCGACGTGAGTACAAAGACTTCGTTGAATGTCCTCGCGAATTTCACGTCGCCTGTCACGCAGGAGAAGCTTGTGATAATCATACATGAGTCATTTCAATCATCTAAATATTATTACGCACTTTCGAGACCACCGCATGAAAACCCGACGACGTGGGACACGTCTTTGTACAGAAAAAAGTCTCGGGCCATGAAGTTGTCGTTTGCGCAAACGAGCAATAGACGCGACAGAAACAGTAACTTCCAACTTCCATGAGGCATTTCTTAAATTATACGGATTACACAGAGATTACCAGGAGCTTGAAGGAGAATAAAGTAGTTCCAAAGGCTACGTTCGCCGCATCATTAAATATTCAAAGCGCAAGTCCCTTATGAATGTTTGATTTTAAGCATGACTTTCACGACTTGAAATATTAATTCCTTCGATTGATTCAGAATCTCTAGTTATTATTTTATTGCATTTATTTCTCCGTATTTCTCATCGTTATTCAGCGATGTTGTTTCGGGATTTTTGGATTTCTGAGAGACCGAGAACAAGGAAAAAATTTCAGGAGTTTTATTGAAAAGATCACAGGAAATTTGTCAAGATTGAAAAATGTCATGGTTATAAAGGAATATACGATTAAAAATCGTAATCTCAATTAATGTAATTTGTACTCTTTCTAAATGTAATGTAGCATTACGTATATTAAGGATACATTCTGATACGATGCGTGCACATTCGGGTACGTAATCAGAATCGAAGAGTTTTCATAAATAAAGTAACTTATCAATGACTAGTACAGATTATTGCGCGATCGCCGCTCGAGCCATAATCGTGAGTTCGCAAATTTTCAAGAAATCTATCAGGATCGATATGCCGAAACGTTCACTGTAGTGCGAAGGGAGGAGCGTCATTGGTCGACAGATAAAATTTGCCACGCAACCTAGACGAGAAGATAAATTGTGATGAATTACAATCAACAAGTTTTAACAAGTTTGAAAATATAAACAAGGATATATCTTACGAGGTAGAGGCGTACTCGCCCATCAGTACGACCGGATTGTAATCGCAAAGTTGCTCCTTGTATTTTTCCCAGCTGTCGCACATTCTTGCCTTGAAGCCCACCGTGCTGCCGATGCTCTCGGTCATGAGCTGATGCGCCCTCGAATGACTACAGTAAGCTGTAATGCAAAGGAGAGGCATTGAGACATCGCTTTAAGAGTTATCCTTTCAATATTCTCCATAGCAAGGATGCGATAACGAACATCGTGCAGTACTCACTTATTGTTGGCATAAAAGAGCATCCGGGTTGCGGGATCTTGCCGTTGTTGGGATAAAAATCGGCATGTCCTAACGGTGCCAAGAATCCGAACACCGGACCGCTGGTATGGATCACGTCAACGAATTGAGCATCGGTTGGATCCAGCCGGTATTCTGGATCGACGATACCGGAGATGGTCTCGAACAGAGGGCTCGCAGGATCCAGTCCTTCCCAGGAAAAATCATCAAGTTATGCTCGCGACACACAGCCAAATACTTTCGCTCTCGTAATTCATCGACACCGATAACGAGTGTCGTAACTGCATTGTTTATTTACAGCCATTTCTCAACGCTATCTTATCAATATGTCCAAAACAAATATCGTAACTCTAATTCGCGTAGTTTAGTTATTTGTTTATCAATGTTTATAATGTTTATCAATGTATTTAATATATTTTTCTATCGTAATAAGAATATTTCGAGGAGAAGGATTACTGTAATGTTGTAAATTGTAAATAATTCCGCTGGAAAGTTACGATACTTTTCATTGATGTCCTCGAACTCAAGTGCGTTTGCACAATAATTCTGGCATACGAAAACATTGCTATCGTGCCTATTGAATCTACCTGTTATTCTCCCGACACGTCCGTCGTGATAAGCCCCGGCGAAACCAGCCACACAAGAACCCAGGCTGTGACCACTGATGTGCACGTCCTTATACTCCAGGTTCGAGTCCCGATTTAAAAAATCCAAGAACTGGCCTAAGTATTCGCCGACAAGACGCGTGTTCTTAGCGGCCACCGGGTAGGCTTCGGATGCCAAGATTCCCCAACCGACGACTATCACGTTCACATCCTGATAAAGTAGATACGCTAAAAATACAATGTAGTTATTATATCTCTATCTTAAAAAAAAAAAATTTAAATCTTATTTGGAAGAAACGTTTTAGCGGACGAGAAGATGCGGGATCGCTGGATGAAAAAGTATCGCGCGTGATATAAAAAAGCACTTGGAGCTCTTCCGCGAAGAGTTTCTGCGCGAGACAGAGAGCGAGTAAAAACTTGCAAAACGATTAATTAAGCCGTTATCGCGCTGACCTTTGAACCAACAACGACGTCGATTCCGTGTTTACCGAAATAGGCCTGACCCTGATTGTTTGCGAAAGTAGTAAGCGACGGTAGTAAGGAATGCGAGATACACAATGACGCAATACCTAATTCCACCCACCGTCTATCAGATCGCGTATCCAGCCTTCGTTTCCGGTATCGCTGAATCCGTGAACGATGAACTTGGTCGGTCGGCTCTCGTTGAAGTGCGACGCGTACAGCACCTCGGTATTATTTAGGAACAATTGCTCTTCGCCGAACGGGTTTTCCCTGCGTGCGAAACAATACCATGATAAAGACAAGGGCATCATAAAGCGACGTTAAAATTCCAAACTTGATTGACTCTTGCCACGCGTCATCTCTTAAACGTGATAAAGGGAAAAGTTAGAACAATGTCGAGAGACGCCTTTCTCAATCGACTTGTTTGCCGGAAAGACAAGAAAAAAAAAAGAAAAAAAGGGAGAGAGAGAGAGCGGGAGTCAATCCAAAGGCGCCGATACTAAGGCGTACGTCAATGCGGCGCGGCGCCTCGACACTCGATCAAACGTCAGCGCTGAGAATAGAATGCTCGCTGATTGCACGTATCATTAAAAAATTGATGCATCCTCCAACGCGGGGCAAGCCGGCGATAGCGGTGCCATGGTGCATGGAAATTAGCCGCGTCGGCGTGCGATTGATTCCAGATCGGCGCCAAGATATTCTCCCAGCCAGTTGCAATTATAGAAAATAATTATTTCAGGAATATGCCGAAGAGGGAACGCACACTTGACATGACTGATGTCCATTTCTATCAACGCAGGTTAATTTTGATCTTGGTTTAACTTACCTGTCATCTTTTCCTAGTTCTCTAAAAGTTAGAAAAAGATAGAAAGTAAGTTAAACCGAGATTAGAAGTTAATCTACATTGATAGAAATGGGCAAAAGCCAAACAACGTAGACGCGCAATCCGTATGATGCAATTTAAATTTCAAGTTTGATCAGTGCATGTAAGGGTGAAACGTCCATCTCTACAACCCTGTGGAGCGAACATGGAACGGTTCCTTTGCGTTTCCTCTTCCAATTGACTGGTCTTTTCAAGTTTTCACATATACGTTATACCTGTTATCTCGCAAATTGCGCCGAGATACGTAAGGGCAATATTATAGCAAATTATTGTCGCAACAGTAAGAGAATCGTGTACGCACCTGGTGTACAATTTAAAGGTCGCCGGATCGCGTTCCAGCACCGTCTCGACGATTGACGTGCGCGCAGGGATGTCGTTCAGCAGCGTGCCCTCTGGATACGCGTACGCTGGAATTAACGAAATCTGGATCAATTCGGTTCGCTGTGAACAAAATTCACCGGAAACACGGGGACGGGAGGAGCAACAGAGAGATTTGACCCGTATCGGTCCGAGCAAGATCTTGGACCGGTGATTACCTGACCAGGCGAGGAGGACGGTCGAAAGAACGAGAAGCTCGATCTGCGACATGTCTCGGGGCGGGACGCTGCGCGACATACCAGTCGTCTCTGCGAGATGCACCGGATTACTACTTTAACTTGGCTTAACGTCGGGCCCGTCATTCATCCCGCGCGCTTTCTTTTTGCTCCTCCACCAGCTCCTCGGGAGTACGATAAGAGTAGGCGTCTAATGTCGCCGCCACCGCCGCCGCAAGCTGCTTTAATTCGTTAACGCGTTTTCGCTACCGCGGATCTTGATGACGGTCGCCTCCTCTCGCCACAGCCACGTCCCGAGGAGGTGCATTTCTACCTGAAAGAACGAACTAATCAGGAATTAAATGAAATCACAACGAAATCGAGACGAGCGGTGAGCAGCATGAGACGGGGTCCGGCTTTGCAAACCAATTAAGAATTAATTATATTTAGTTAATTTTGGAAACCTGCACTAAAAGCAACTTGTGTTACATGCAAAGGACCTTCGAGTGATACAACACTTGAAATACGTACCTTTTTTTCCTAGAATGTCATTCCTATAAAAAAGACGGAGCCAATGTTGCAATATAAGTTATGATAAACATTGCAATTGCGCGTCGCTCTGTTTATTCGAAGGTTATGTATTAATTGGAAAATTGCTAATTACTGCCCTTCTTTTTCCTCACCTTTTACGATAAGAAACTTTTCATGTCTCTTGAGAAATCATTCAGATAATATAAATTTATACAATAAATATTGTATGTACGTTCCCTATGATACCGACTACGATTGAAGCAGCTTTGCTAAAAGGCCTACAACCTTGGGGCGTATTTCGACAGATGGCGCCTCATGCAATTTCTTCAAAATGGCGTACGCACAGCATGTAGCTCGCTCGCGTGCATAAGGACGATTGGAGCTGTCAAAATCAGCGCTGCGTAGTCAACAACAGTCAACAGGTCAATTCCAGAACTTGCTTGCACGTGTACTCTCTAGAAAATGGTACGTATGTACATAAATATGAAAAGGAATTCAATGTTGGATCATTCCTATTCGATTTGTCGACGAGTTGTTTTACTTGTTATTAAGAGTGACTTCAAAATGTTTGTTAAATCGCGAGATTTCTTACATTTTAAACCGTTTTGAAATTTACTCGAGCTACGTGGTCAGAACTATTTATTAGATCTAAAGTATGATAATGATAGAATAAACTACATATTTTTTTACGACATGCAAAATTATTGTTATCACATGTTGACATCACTCTCTCATGAGAATCGTACCCTATACATATATGTTACGCCGATAACAAACACGTTAAAATAATGATAAATTGTTTTCAATGTTCGTATTTGTTTTCGATTTTTGTTAATTGAAGTAAACTGAATCTATCGACGCATCATGTCGCCGGAGCCCACGCAGGAACCCATTCAGGAGAGTCTGACAGTTTCCAACGTAGTCCTGGATGCGAGAGCGGCGAATGATGAGGAGGACAGTGATGATGAGGCTATGGGTATGGCGGGATACATGCCGCTATCCCAAGTGTCCACCGATGCCGATCCTATGTTAGGCGAAGAAGAGGTAGACTTTGGCAATCAAAGCAGCAGCAGCATCTTCATTCCTTAATAACAAAGAACTTATGAAGCTAATTGACCAATTCTTTTCTCATTTCAGAATGACGAGTGGCTATCTGGATTTGGTGAATCTAGTCAAGCGTCATCCGTTCCGATAACTGAAGAAACTCAGCAAGTGAGTCTCCTTTAAATCTTGAAGATTGCTATGAGAATATTTGGAAAGATTCTGATTTGTCAGTTATTTTGTTTATGTGGATATTTGGGCTGTACCCGAAACAATCAAAGAATCAAATTTGCACCGTAATATTTCAGAGTTCTTCGGAGATACTGGAAGTCTGGTCGTGTCCAAACAATCGTTCTGACATTGATCTGGATGCGACTAAGATCAAAGAAGTAAAATCCGTGATGGCGTCCATTACCATCCCCGAAACTTCCATTCCGCAATGGGCGAGCGCGATCTCGGAAGAGCAATGGAAAGAGCAGCTTCTCGTACGCATCAAGCAGATGCAGAACAAAGATTCGTAGAGCTGAGGTCGCAATGTAGTCGCTGCTTGCAACAAAGAGTTAAAATCATTACTGTCAGCCGTACACGTGACGAGCGGTACATCTGGAATTATTCCAAGTATAATTTAATACAATGTAAAAGATGCAGAAACATAATCGAGATGCCTATTGGCATCTCTGAGTCGTATATATTTTAACATTTAAGTGTAAAAAATAAAATATTTGATTTTTATATCAGTTAAGTTAGAAGCTGTCTCGAACAGGCTTTTAACTCTTGTTAATGCGTAGGATGTATAATTGTGGTGTGAGAGGAATATAAATCAAAACCTATTCGAACGAATTGTAAAGTATATTTTTATTATTTTTATCTTTTCATACGGTATGTTAGAAGCAGATTATGAGATATATAATAGATTAGTTTAGTCAATAAACTTCATTTTTCTCGATGAAACTGCGCTCGAAATGAGTAAAACGCACATGATATCTCATCTTGATGCTATTCTAGCGAAATATGACTTATTTCTGAATCGCAAACATTCCATTGCGCTCAAAGTTTCCCCAGCGTTCTACATTTCATCGCGTACACCGCATAATCTATTTAAAGAAGGCACGATTTTATAATTCGAACTCCGCATCGATGGCAGCGGCTTTGATTGGATTGAGTTTCTTCCGTAAGGCAGCAACATCATCTTCTATTTTTATCAATTTCCGATATTTCTGGAAAGAAAATGAGTTATCGCTATCGTATTGTTACGCGTATCTCCTGCGCGATATTATATACCTCTGAGGTAGTTCCGGGTGTAACGCTCCAGATATAAATCATGTAACCTGGAATGCACAACATCGAGGAAAGACCCGCGAGCCATCCCAGCAAATGGCTCCACCACGGAAATTCGTACGCAAGGTATTTGACAGGGACGAATTTGATAATATTAAAGATGAAAACGCCCTATACGTATAATAATACCGAATGTAATTAAACGGAAAGTAGCACATTGGTTCTCTGAATCATATTGTCGGGGCAAATTGGAGGTCTTACCACGCAAATGGCAGGAGTGGTAAATGTCCAGCATATCTTCCACCAGAAACATGGGTAATAGCCTATCATGTCCCGTATGCCGTCGTAAAATCGGTCCACCCCGAATGCCCATGAGACGGCGATGCACTCGAAGAACATCAGGAAGAGTAAGCAGAACCCGCTCACAGCGTACGTGTCTAGTAGTTGAAACACGTACATACCGCCCTGAATAAGATTAATTTCCATCAGTTAGAGGAAATCTAAGCGACTAATCTTCTGTCGAAGGCTGCGTTCGCTTTGGGCGCTTTCGTGCTGAAAGCGTCAGTCTATATCTCTATTACTCATTACATGTTGAAAAAAGATGGAGTGATGCTTTCAGCACGAAAGCGTCCAAAGCGAACGCAGCCATAGAATACCAAGTTGAAAAAAATAAGATGTAAGGATACTTTTGTACTTTTACAAAATACTTTTTACATATTACTTGAGTAACCCATACGACCAATAACACTCACTTCCGTAACGCACAGAAGTCCGATTAGATAGGAGATCAAGCATACGATCGCGATGAACATTTCTTTCCGTTTTCTGAGCGTTCGCGGCCACTCATCCACGGCGGCGGTGATAAAGCCCTCCATGGTGCAGAACTGGAATGCGACTTGTTTTTAACATTCAACATTAATCCGTAGTAGTTCTAGGATAATGGACGCCGATCCTTGGATTCGATGAACGTACGTTACCTGACTATCCAATCCTATCAGGAGGAGCATAAAGAAGAACAGACTCGCCCAAATTGAGGCCCCAGGTAGTTGCAACACTGCCGAGGGATAAACTAGGAAAGCCAGCCCAGGCCCTGATCAAAATGATGGATATAATAAAGTTATTATTGTGTTATCGTAATTCGAGACAAATTAAGAACAAAATGAATAGCTACCAGAAGCGGCTACATCGGCCACTGGTTTCTGTTGCTCGTGGGCCATGAAACCGACTACGGAAAATATGACTACTCCGCTAAGCAAGCTGGTGCAAGTATTCACTCCGCATACGATGAGAGCATCTCTGCGATATATCGATAAGACTTGCATATAATCCGTCTTACAAGAAAATAACTTTTTAAAGAAAGAGAGGAAGAGGAGAGAATGATGAATGGAGACAGAATAATCCATAGAAGATAGAAGATTCTTACTTGTAAACATTATTATTAAATTTGTTGTAACTGCCTAGGGCTACCAATGCACCTAGACCGAGAGCGTAAGTGAAGAATATCTGGGTCACCGCGTCTATCCATACCTATATACATACAACGATCGTGCCAATGATTGTAATATTTTATATTCTAGCATAACTAAACGAGAAATCGACGTCGTATCGACGGTTTTACCTCGGGATCGCCGAGTTTCGAGAGATTCGGCGTAGCGTAATACTTCAAACCTTCCGAAGCGCCGGGAAGCGTCAAGCCTCGCACGAGCAGCACCGCCAGCAGGGCATATGGGAAGAGCGCCGTGAAATAGACGACCTGTATTACATCGTATTAATTTACACGCTACGTCCGAAAGTGGCGAACAAAACTTGGTCGTAAACGCAGCTCTCGGTCTTTACCTTGCCGGTCCATTTGACGCCTTTCCAGATACAAAAGTAGCACATAATCCACACGACCGCGAGGGTACCGGCCAATTCCCATCTTATACCACCGACGTCTTCGATGCCCGAGGAAATCTGCAGGGTGCGCCTCCTTTTTGTAACGAAAGGCGCGGATGGTACTTTTTGATCCCACTGTAATTAATTAACTAAAGGCATCTATACGAGGCCAGTAACTTACTCCCAAAATTCTTTGACTGGATCCTTCAACAGCTCGTGACTCAAGTTCCCAAGAGGTGTGGCACATATCAAGTTGTTCGGCCAGTGGTCGTTCTCCCAGCACGATACGTTCAGACGTTCGCGGGTCGTGATGCAGTAGCGCGTGTTCCACGAGTTGTCGCAAGTTCCCCAAGGTACATCTATGCAAAATTTATTATATTAGATAAATGTAATAATTTCTGATTTTCTGCAAGCCCAAAGAGTAAAGAAATAAGAATGCTTTTAGAAGCATCGTGCTTTGATCAAGTATGAAGTGAAGTCACTTTACCAGTACGTAAGGAGACCAGGAAGTAGAAGAGCGCCCAAGCAAGGATGATGATGTAATACACATTGGTCCAGCAGGAAAGCACGCAGGTCGCATATCCAATGCCTGTGCGAAGATCAACATTGTCACCGTCATATTCCCGGAAGTATCTCAATATAAGATTAAGAGATCCTGAGTACTCTCTAAAATCACCTTTAAAAATCGGTGCTATTTTAAAAACACCCAGACCACCTATCGTCAGCATCTGTCCTAAGGATAGCTCCATCAGGAACATGGGTATACCGGCCAGTGCGAGCGCGATGAAGTAGGGCACCATGAAAGCACCGCCGCCATTCTTATAACAAAGGTACGGAAATCGCCACAGATTCCCCAAACCTATGGCCAATCCCACGACGGATAAAATAAATTCGATCTTTAAAAGAGGAAAAAAAAAATGCGGAAATTGCGTTTACAAGTCTATACATTCAGGTCCCGTTTCAGATATTGGCGCACGTTTTAATAACGACGTCTCTTACCTTGCTGCTCCAGTTCCCTCGTTCCGGCAGGGAATCCCTGGGCCTCTTGATAATCGAGGACTGTCGCAGGCATTGTATTGCCTCGAATCGGAAATCCGACTCTTTCTCGCCATTGGGGGGAGCTCGGTTGCTGGCGGGATCGGAGAAGAGGGCCTTCAGCTCCTGCACCGGATTCACCGGGTTCGGCGCCGGTTTTCTCGGCAGAGGACTAGTGGATCTGTCTACCTTGGGACGGCCGGTCGATCCCCTTGAAGGCATTATTCGTTGCGGCGACGAGATCGCGAGATGAGATCGGAATTGGAGAACTCACCTCATCCTAGGCAGGCCGACCGCGCGAGTGGAGACCGGCTCGCTAACTGTGTAACTTGCGCTCTTCTTTCTGATTAAAGCGTTTGGAACGGGACGGCCGTTGAATCGACGGTGAAGTGGAAAGAGACAGGGAGAAGCGAAGGGCTGATTGATAATTGTCGTCTATAAAATAGGAAGTTTTTGCAACGCGACCTCGTCCTATCTAGTTGTGCCGACCTTAACAAACAGGAAGCCCTTTAAGAGTGGCCGGACGTGTTACGAGAGGCTCGAGAAGAGTACGTAGGGGATGACGATAAGTCCCTAATATAAATAATAGATGAAATTTACGTTCTCTCCTCGTGTTAATACCCGCGGTCATCGTCGTCGTCGCGCGCACGAGCGCGAGGTGCGCGTACAATTGCAAGGTATGACATATAGTAGACAAGGGTCTTGATGATGACGGACGATGAATAACGAGCCACTTCCGGGAATCATAGCGTTCGTCGAATGCGTTCTCATCGTCACAACCTTGTCCTATTTTATTATTCAACTCATGGTGTCCTGTGCGGCGCGGTATCGCGACGAATACGTTTACATATTGCGTGTCCAGGCCGCGACAACGACGATGTATAATCGGAAAAAGAACCCATCTTTCTTATTTAATCAAAAATCTTAAAGTCGTGCAGACCGATTGCTGTATATAAAAGCAAATTTCAAATAAAACTTGGAGTCAATTAACAATTAGATTATAGATAACGACGTGACACGGATAGTTTTACATCTTGTTTTAAATATTTTTGCCACGTAACTTCAAAAGAAGCAAAGACGTCCATTGGAACGATTGCGAAGGAACGATTGAAGAAAATCACAAGTGATACGTACGCAATTATTACGATCCAATATATGCGATTTTCCTCGCCGTCTCAATATGTCCCTTCTTGGTATCCTCGCACCGGTCCTTAGCTCGGCATTCTGCTAAATATTCCACAATTCTTCCAGGTGCGAAATCACTTCCGAGATCTTCGGTATACGGAATGCGAAACTTCTGAGGGGAGTGGAGAGTCACCCCCTTTTTTTTTTAAACGTGAGCCGAACGCTTAACCGAGCGCGACTTTGAGGAAGGGCTCGCACGGATGCAGAGATTTCTGCCGTACCCCGTCGCGATCTACCCCACAATGATGCTCGGTCCCCCTCGAGCATGAACGCACCTATCTTTCCATTCAACAAATTAATGCCACAGTGTCAATCTATATTTAGGCTGCTCGTATGACACGAAGAGATCGGCCGTACGCGCGCAAGTCATCTCGCCGACCGAATACGACGTTTTCCGTTTTTCTTTTTCATTATCATATGTATAATTTGACATAATAAAGATTCGTTATCACATTGAAGGACAATACTTGTTGAGATTCTTAACTGATCCATCTTTCCCATGGATTATTTGCAAGTTAAAAAAATATTAATATTTTTTTTATTTATTACCGTGAAAATAAAACTATTTATAGGGGTAGAAAATGGTGGTGCCTTAGAAAACTTATTTTCAAGAAAAAAGAAATTAAAATTTAATATAACTGTGGCATTTCTTACCACATTCACGTATACATTATATAATAACAAAATAAGGAGAAAGCAAAATATGATATGAAATTACAAATAAATTACTTCATAATGTTCAAGATAATAAAAAGAATCTTTTAGATAATGATAAGAATTATAGCCCAATTACACTTTGACTTTTTAAATAGCTTTTAATATCATAGTTTTCCCTTTACTATCGCCATTGATGACATTCTCGTTTATCTCGTCCAGTACATCTCCGATCTCAACTTTATTCTGATTTACATGTAGCATGTAAATAACAATTAAGTATTTACAATTTTAAAAAGTTAAACAGTTAGATACTCAGAGAGATCTTTTTCTTACATCTTCAGCAGCTACCGATTTCTCGTTTTGACATTCACAATTAATGCCTTGTCGCTGGTGAAACTGCAATAGCAGCGAATAAGATTCACAAGGCTCATTCTTTCTTATCGCAACAATCACTTACCATACAGAGATGCCTAAATTTTTGCAAGGTACCAGCTCCAATGCTGCACATTTCGGCATTTGCCAGGTGTCGTCTAAGAAAGCTGCATTTCTTAAATTCAGTTTAAAGTTAAATTTACTGCACTGCAATAGCACAGACAGTAGTATCTCTCGTAGAATATATCATCTCCCAAAATGCTTTTCAAGTTGTAAAACTCGGCAGCTAAAGTTGGTATTCTGTTCTGAAAATATAAATTTCGATAACCAATTAACAAATGTGCACAATGGACGTGGATTAAGTGCATTTGGCGTAAACGTCTACCAATATTTCTACCGGCATGTGAAAGGCATCTTCGCACGAGGCATGCTCTTATCAGGAGACGCAGTCTCCCGCGCGAGAAAGAAATCCTACATGACGCTACGTTCAATTACGATCTCGATAATGACCCTTCCCACGCCTCGTGCGATTATGAAAATTTTATGGACGATATCGAGTTCGCGGAGGTGGACCGTACGTAAAGCGATCCGATTTCTCGGCGGGCGCGATGGTCGGTCACGCGTGTAATTACCGATGCGCTTTTACGTATTGCAGATGTTATACGTGCCACGATGGCACGGCACGGTACACTCCGGTTATTCGATAAATTAATGAGAAATTAAAGAAAATTGAAAGAGAATGTACAGAGCCGCAGTATTTCACGAAGAATCCGCTGCCTAATGGTTTACTCCCTGATTTAGGTATCTGAGTTTTTTTAGTGGCTCCTTCCACTTGGTCTAATCGTGATATTTGTATCAAGGACTTCATGCTCTCGATACCAGAATTTTTTATAAGATGCACTATTGGTTCATAAAGCTCACAAGATTTTTTGGTATAATGCTGAAAATACAGAGCAATCATATATCTGTTATTTAAATTATTTTTTATAATATATTTTTATTAGTCGGCATTTGCTAGATTACCAGCATTATCGGTTGTCCACTACCCCTCTTCATAATTTTACATTGCAAATATAAAGTCGAGATTGAAAAAGACATATATATATTCGCTTATTTTGTTATCTATTTGACATGGAATTGTCCAGTAAAAAATATAGTTGAAGTAATATATCATTATATTTCTTAAACAAATGTTAAATAAAAGTTTTGCTCAAATTTATTTAATATATTTTCCGAGGTAAAAAAACTTGACAAAAAGAATGGGCGCGTTCAGCAGAACAAACCGCTCAGTAGCAATCGAACGTGATTGGCTCTTACTTTTAGACCCAACAAATCAACGTAGCGTGTTGATAAGACGACACTCAACAGTTGTGTCTGCTGAACGCGGCCAATTATATTCCTGATATTCTTCTCGCTTTCGAAGAATAAATTGTTATTAAAAGCCAATTTTAATTTTATTAAAAACTAAGTGTAAAACTACTTTATAATGCAAGAGATAAGATTTTTCTTTCTCATACATCTCGACAATATTTTGATTCCTCATACTTTCCTTATTTTTTCGCATATTTTAGTCTCTAGCGGCGGACGTGGGGGGACGTGAGTTTTCAAGAAAGACTACAATAAAGGAAATAACAGTCGTGTTACAAACAATGCAAATAAATGTACGTAACAGTTTGCAAAGAATTTCTCTATCATAAATATACATTTTCTGATTTCGACGATTTGAGTTAGGTTAGGTCTAACCTAACCTAACCTAATTCGCGGCACGTTCACAGTGTTCACACGGCCATTGGATTCCGGGCGGTAGTTTTGACAGTAGAATCGCGGGTTTCGCGCGTGCATTTTTCGGGATCATGACCGAAGGAAGTAATAACGACAGCAAGGATGCGAGGGAGCCGTCGCGATGTTTCGTCTGCGACGACGAGGTCCTGGGCCGCTCCTACGCCTTGGCCACGTGCAGAACGCAAAACTCGCGGACCAGGGTAATCGAGAAACTCGGAGAATTGGTCGGCGAGGGGTGATAAATCTGCATTAATTAGCGGCCCGCCCGCCCGCACGTAACGCGTCCCGACGTTAAGTAAAAAGTTCGATCTTCCTGTCGCAGATACATGGTCGTGATATCCGAGGACGACGTGATCTGCCGCAGCTGCGGCGTCTTCGTCAACACCCTCGACCGTCTGGAGACGGAGATGCGCAACACCCGGGACCACATTCTACGCTTCTTGGAGCAAAAGTATTCCCTGCAAGACGGGGAGCTTTGCGGCGACAAGCCGAAGCCGTGTCAACCGCCGCAGATCAGGAGATCCGGGGATAAAGAGATCTCTGTCCGCTGCGACGAACCGCGGAACGAGAGTCCGGGCGGCTCCAAAAGGATACCGAAGAGATCTCACTCCTGGCTGCAATGCGACAAGTGCAAATATACCACGCATCTCAATTCCTTTGTGATGCACCACTCGAGGGATCGTATCAAGCAAAGATTATTCTGCGATGATTGTGGACAGTACACTATGGAGAACCAGCAGGATAAGAGGCACATTTGTAACAAGGCGGGTGACCTGGGAAACAAGGAGAATGAGGCAGGTTGGATATCGCTGAATCGAAAAAACTAATACGTTATTTGCTCTTTCAGTTTTCTATGTTTATTGTCACATTATTGACACGTTGCAGACAATTCTGGTGTTACTAGCAAGAATGATGAGGTGGAGATGACACTCTTAAAGCAAGCTCAACCAATCTTGCCTGTTACTCAAGTGACGTCGTCACTGATGGGTTTATCAAATTGCGATCATCTGTATCTCCCTAATACATTACCAGCAAGTAGGTATAATATTTGTACTATCCACGAGATTAACATATTACTGCAAATGTGTCTTAAAAAGGAAATTTTTGTTATGAAAGGTGATTCCATGTCTTCCCGGCAACCGGTATATGTTCTGCAGTCGATCAACGTGGCTGATATTGATAACTCAAGGAAAAGGACGAGATCAGATTCAAATCTCGATCAAACGGAAGCGAAAGACAGGGGCGAAGGTAGAAAACAGGTGTTGACTTTGAAAGAGGATGGAAGTCTGCAAATGGTCGAGATAATGCCCAGGAAGGAGACAAAAGCGCCAAATATCGATTCGACGATAGCGTTCAAATAACTGCGGAACAGTTAGAGACATTTCAGTGTTTTTACATTTTGTTGCTGTGTTACAAATCGTATCTGTTGACGAAAAATCTAGTATTGTAATATATTAAAATTTATTATAATTCTCCAACGTTACGCGTGAAGTAACTTTTGTCACGCGAGCACTTTCTACGTGGCACTCGCAGTGATGCCGATTATGTTAATCAAAGTTACGTCACGTCGATAGATTCGCGGTCGCACGCAGAATCACGATGATTTGACGAATGTTGGAAATGTATTGTAAAAACCGTGAATCACACTGTCCGTGTTCTATCGAGTTATTAAAGACGAGTATTCAAGTTGTTGAAAACTATTTTTTTAATGAATGCTGTATGACACGGTGCGTTTTAGGATACATAGTTGCCCTTTGATCTGAAAAAGCATTAAAAGAATACATTTTGGCTTCGACTAAATCCAGTTGGTTTTTTGTTCCTCTTTTCTGTAATATTGGTTATTTCAATTAGTCGTGTATTGTCATAAGCGACAATTATCGTGTATTTTGAATGAAATGAGAGCGCATAATATTTTATTCAAGGTGATTTAAATTTAAAATTTTAATTTAAAGAAACTTGTTTCTAATATTTATTGTGTGTGTATGCGTGCATGTGTGTGTGCACGTGCATAAATAAATTAATATTGTATCTTCAATTCTGCAATTCATTGAAAAATATACATATCAGAAAATAAAACGTGTGTCTGTGATATTTTAGTGATAAAAAAGAGATAAGAGGAGATTAAGTCCAGGGAAACTGTAGATTTCACGATTCAGCGTTACTTTCCGCAAAAAATGTACTTTTACAACAATTTTAATGATTTCTGTAAATATTCAAGGAAAGCGAATCGATTTGCAACGTTCGCGATGCCTGCTTTACCGACTTGGAGGTCTCTAGCGATGTTCGCGGCGCGACGTTGGCGTCACTGCCATTCAAAATGTTTTGAATGCAACAATGGTAACGAGTGTGGAGTAACCGTATAACCGGTCCGCGTGCCAATGCTGTCAAATTAGTCGATTTAAGTTGTTATTTACTCAAGCCCGTTCGTGAGTGCGATGGATACGTTGGGACTTGAGTGCAATCTGCTCGACGTCTTCCAGAATGATGACCACACTATCGTGAATAAATGGATCTCGTCGTGTCGGGAGTTTCGGCTGTCCGTGGACGCCAGGATCGAGCAGGCGTTTCTCCGCGAAAAGGGTACGCTTTTCTCTCTGTGTGCTTTGGCAAACTATCGGAGACTATCGTTGAAAAGTCGAGTTTACGTGGCAAAAATTTACTTTTGAAAAGCACTATTTATGAAAGCATAAGAGCAACATTTTGTCTTTGTTTTTCGCAGACTGCAGTAAGAAGAAATCTGTCAACACCGGTAAAATATCAGAGCTGCAACAGGAAATTGGCATGACAAAGTCTGACATAGATGCTGTCATATTGGAGCAGAAAGTGACTGACAGAAAGATATCGAATGCAATAAAGTTGCAGGAGAATCTGAAGGACGAGTTGGAAAAGGCGAAAGTGCAGAGAGAAACCTTGTCGTTGGAGATGGTGGACCTACAGCTCGGTGAGTACAGCTTGGTATTTACTTGAATTGGAGTATGAAAGTTCAGTATTGCGTTATTTCACCCTCAGTCGAACTCGCTCTTATTCCATTTTGACGGTTGACAGAATTAGAAGAAAGGAAGAGAAAGAAAATCTTACAATGGGATGCCATTAAGCGCGCATGCAACATCTACAAAGTAAATTTGGACATACATCTAAGCCTTCAAGAGGAACAGGATTGTGAACGTGTAAAGTTTTCCTTTTTCATGCACAACGAGGCGACAAAGGATAAATACTTTGTCCAATTGTCACGCAGCGACAATCACTGGACAGGTACGTGACATTCCAAATATAAATCTGGAATAAGAAATATAATTAGTTCGCACCACTGAGACAGTTACTTTAATCGTCATTTTAGTCGAGCAAATTGAACCGAGACTGAAGAAAGAGCATCTCAAAGAGCTGAGCACTATAAAAGATTTTTCCGATTGTTCCAAAGTGTCCGACATCACCTTGTTTCTGTACCAGGTACGAAGTGTATTTCTGAAGTATTACATAAAAACGAGAAAAAAACTGTAAAACGGTTAACGCTAACTTACGTTACGTTAATTATAACAGCTCGTAGAATAATATATTTTGTAAGAAATAACACATGATCTTGTTCTGTCTCTCTCGTTGCGAGAGGTCTTTATTAATAAAAGTTAAGATACCTAAAATAAATCGTTATATGTATAAGATATGTAACATTTCACACGTCGTTGTCTAAACATCGGCACGATTTTATTATATGTGTGTGTATCGTCATTACGAGATATATAATTTTTTGTTTCTCTAATTTTTATTTTGTCACAAGAGTCATAAGAGAGCAAATTGCAAATCACAGTGCGGATAAATAATAACTTAGTCGCTAAAATTATATAAACAGGTCTCTGCTTTGTCTTTTTATAAGTATATATATGTACATATACTTATACATATATATATCTATATAAATGGTACCTACGTACATGTCAACGTTGCGTCGTCCCCGTAGCATCGTGAGAAATACACTTAATAAGTAAAATCAGTACGACATTTGGACGTTACGTTAATGTACCGCACACCTGTAATCATTTGACGATGATATTTCATATCGCACATACTTGCATACTTGTTAGATAGTTGACTGGATAGGCGTTACATTTGATCATTGTAATACTTAATCAATATTTCACGATTCTCTCGCGATGCCTCTTCACGACGCAAAGTTACTTTTCATTAAAATACTTAATAGAGATAAATTATTTTGATTCTGAGTTCTAGCTAAAATTAAGCTAGCAGTCGTGCTAGCTTAAGTTGGCTGCCTTCTGCAATACGTATTGTATATATTTATATATGGGCGTGTGTGTGTCAAAAGAATCAAGTAATACTAATTACGTCCAAGATTTACGATTGATAGATCTAACGATCTCGAGTCAAAATAACGCCATTTGCATGGCAAATGATTTGTTTTTTAAATAAATTTTGCAAATTTTCATATTTACGCTACATTTAGTGTATGGAATAGCCGAACTCCGAAATCTTTGATTTACTACTAGTGCGTTTAACGTTTATAATATTGATTCAGGGAAGGATGTCTCGCGCGGTGTTTCTTTCTGCGAATTTTTTCCGGAAACGGACGTTTTATGCTGTATTTATCGTGATATTTACGCGCGCATGGTATTAACCGAGCACTGTACGCGGATGACAAACGAGCTGATCCCATTATGTATGCGTGGAGGCACGCTGATAACAATTCGTCCCTATTGGCACGAGTTAACGAAGGAGTCAATTGATCGCCCACTGCCAATCTGCCCGTGCCAACGGCATAAAGTTAACAGATTTCATTTGCTCCATTGACCCGTCGGGAATTCATTTGCATATACATGACCATCGAGAAAGTTGACCGAAGACCGAAGTCTTCCGCGAATAATCACGTTGTAGAACGTTGCTGTTTTCCTTCGCTCGTATTGTCGCTCCGCGATACGTTGGTAGCTTATCAGAAAGCGGTGATTAACGTATTCCGTCTCGGGACGCTTGGATGCTCTACACGCATTTCCAAAATACAACGATTTTCAATATATAGCTTTTTATTGCACACGTGATGGAATCTGTTGAGAATGTCGTACGTTTTTTTAAGTTCCCGAAGAATTTATAAATAAGAATGAGTTGCTAATCGATGCAATATCGAGTTTTGTTTATACATTGTCGGCTATTTTTGCGCTCAACTTGACGAAAAGAAAAATTTAAGATGGTTTACTGCTACGCAAACAAGACTTTTCGCTGATGAAGACTATTTACAATGCAAAGGCATGTAAGGACCTCGTCCTGTTGCTTAACGGAAAAGTATAAATTTGTATGCGGTACAATTCCGCATTCACTCGTTTCTCACTGAAGACGTACACGGATCTAGGATCTTGAATTTTTTTTCTCGAATTATTTCAAGACTCCGATATCGGACGAACGCGGTCCTCGTGTAGCCCGAATATCCAACGGGATATTTTTGGACGCGCAAGATTCTCCTAAGTATACATATCGAGGCTGTGCGGGTCCGTCTCTCGGGACTTGCTACGACTAAAGAAGGTGCTTCTCTGCAGAGACAGACGCACAAACACACCGCCCCCTCGAAATCGCTGGGAACGAAATTTTCCGAGAGCGCTCGGAAGTATCGTCGAGCCCGTTACATTGTAAATTACGCACGATGTACATACACGCGATGCGCACTACCAATGGGTGTCCACAGAGATGGCATGTCGTTTCTGACGATTGCTCCGTTCATACTTTGGTGGTCTACCTCGCGCCTTTTTTCCCGTCTCGTTCAAACGAGGACGACAAATTCTCGCGCGAATTTCTCGGGTACCTTCCCCTCTTCCTTTCTTCCTTCGTCGGATCTTCACCCTGCTTGATGTGGTGCTCGCGCAATTATTCTCATAGGGCCAGCACGCATCGCGGCAATGCTGGGGCCCTTACTCGAGGGTGGCGGCGAAGGACACGTTGCCCCCCGACGCGGCCGCCGCGGCAGCTAGCAGAAGCGTCGGGGGCAGTGGTGCCGGTGGCAGCGCCGACGTCAGCTCGACCGTCGTCGGCGGCACGGGCGTTGTCGTGGTTGGGCAATCGCTGCCGACCCCGTAAACCTTGGCGTGATTTACCTCGAGCGCGACGGTCAAGTCGGCCAGGCCGGCGTCGCACAGCACGGGATTATCTACGAACAACAAAGCATGTGTGTATGTGTGAGTGTAAGGGCTTGCCGCGTGACACACGATGAAGTGGAGCAACAATAAGATATGAGAAACGAGAGATACATATGGGTGAAGAGATATATATGTAGAGAGCGTCACGGGCAATTTGATTTTTCGTTCCCGGTATCTCATGCTCTTTATTGTATATTTCGCTGTATCTCAGCCCTAAATTCGAGAGTCGTATTATTTTGATTGTGAGTTATCATGCAAAAATAAATAAATAAATTATCATTAAAACATGCGCGATTAATGACGATGTGGAGCCCAGCTGTGATGATAAAGATTCGCCTAGCTGCAACATTAATCGTTAATAGCGAGTGTTACGTTCGCGGCGCGAACCCGGCTTTCCCAAATTTTTTCGTCGCGATTTTCGTCGCGAGTCCCACGGATTTCCTGGCGCGAAACCGCGAGCGAAGAGGAGAAAGAGAGTGTCAAGCTGGAAACTGAAACCAGCCGGAGATAACGGGATTGGGCACGATAGCGTGGCTGCAAAGAGAGACAGAGAAACGATATATTAACAATAACAAAGCTCAATGGGCAGACGCCAGTATATAATAAATAATGAGATGGCGCCACATCGAGGGTTATCGCGAGAAATGTAACCGTTGTAACAAATAACGCCTCGGGAACCGAACGGAGCCAAGGCGATTATCAAGCGAGTAATTTATTTTCCGTCGTCCCCTCACACCCGGCCTCACGCACACACACTCTCTCTTCTCCAGTTCCTTCTCTCGCTCTTCCTCTCCCTTCGCTCTCGTCTTCCCTCTGTTTGTATGTCCACGCTGGACCTTACAAGCGGTATTTATTAATTATGCGATGGCACTGGCGCCATACATCGTTCTGTCCGCTTCGATTAATGTCTAACGGTCTAATTGAATTTAATCGTTCGTCAATAATATTGCTAAATAATGTTGAGCTACCCCAGGTCTGTCGAAAGAAAAGTGCGAGATATTAGCGGAAAAAAAAGCAGAGAAGCAATATCAAATTGCGTTGAAATTTCATAGAATTGTAACCTTTAGATATTTATCTTTAGATATTTATTGCAGCGTAGAGCATGAAATCTATATTTTGTTAAATGGAATGTTCGCGCGCGCGCGCTTGCGAGACATCAGAATCTACCGCGATACGAACAATCGTCTCGTCGGAGCGGAGATTCTCCTATGGGAATCAAAATCTCGTTTACGGTTGTTAATTCGATTACTGTTCGTTCGCGACGAATCTCTCGTGTACCGGTCGGGTAATAAACAACATTGCGCATATCGGTCGTTCCTTCTCTCATCTATGCAATTATGTTACACCAAAATTAAATTTTCCAGTATCTTGTCGCTCTCTGTTAACTTTAGTTAAGAATCATTTTATCGAGTAATACCACAGATATTTTTTTAAAAAAGATCGTCTTTTCTCACGCTATCTATTCTCCAGATCGATACAAGAGTCTTACTAATACCGTGATAGAAATTCTAATATTTGCTGCTATTATATAATGTTATTATAAACAATCTGTTATGCGCGTGAATAGAAATATGTGCATATACGGTGGCGTTAAATATGGTACTAAAAGGCTAAAAGGCAAAGAGGGACGCCTTGATAGAAAGAGAGAGAGATAATGCGCGTATCTAATATAAACTCACCTTGAAGGTATATACGTAGCACGTCGGGGACTCCGTGAATCGTGCATCGTGTATTGGCCACCAGCTCCGGCATGAGGGTACGTATTTGATTCATGCTCACGTCGGCCCAGCAGAGCACCGGGAAACCGCGAAAATCTCGGCCGGACAGCGTGACCAGGCGATTGTGTGACGCGTTCAGTTCCTCCAGAGACGGTAGCCACGTCTAAACCACGATTGTGCGATCGATTATATCACACATTGAACAAAGAGAGAAAAAAAAGGAAAAAGCGAAAGGGATAACTCGATTTTTATGTATACCTCCGATGTATCCTCGAGAGTGGTGAGTTGATTGTGCGAGATGTCGAGCACACGGAGCCCGTCGAGACCACGCAGGTCGCGCGGCCCGATCGTGGGGCCCAGCGCGTTGTGGCTAAGATTGAGCCTCTGCAGCTCCTTCATGCCCAGGAACAGGGTGCCGTCCAAACTACGCAGCTCATTATGCTGAAGACTCAAGTCCTGAATAGTGCTGCCCGCGATCTCCTCGCCCTCCTCTTCCACCAAATTCTACGGGCATCGCAAATAGATTCCGACCAATCATCAGATTAGAAAACGTGAACGACTTCGACGATGACGTTCGTCAACATGTAAAGTATCGGATGACGTAGATACCTACCTCGGAGGATAGCCTTCCTCTGTGCAGTCTGGCGATCCGGTTGTTCGACAAATCTAGCAACTTGAGCTCGCGCAGGCCGCGCAGGGAGGCCAGGGAGAACTCGCGGAGCTCGTTGTGCGTCAAGTTCAGGCACTTCAATGATCTGAGGGGATAAAGGGCGCTACTCCCGTTTCCATCGCCGTCCGCCCCGCCGAGAGACTTGAGGGAGTTGTGCCCGAGCTCGAGGTCCTCCAACATCTCGGCCTCTATGAAATCGTCCGCGTTCAGCTAAAGAAGCACAATTTAAGGTGTCTGAATTCTTATCCATGTGATACGCGCGTGAACCGTGCGATCTAATTAACGGCCATTCGAGCCGGCGCGAGTCGCGCAAGTTTGAACGAGAAAGTCGCGACGCGAGATACGTCCGTCTGTTTCGTTCGAGTGCTGACTCGAGATCCTTCCGTCAGGCGGAAGACGGCAATAATTACGTTACGTCGTGGTAATTGGTTCAATGTATGGCGCGCTTTTACCTCCTCCGACTCCCCCGCCGTGTCGCGCGCGTTAAAGCGTAATATTCGAGAGCACGTGCGCTCCGAATGCGCTCGCCTGACGATGCTTCGCGAATCACACAGATTTACTCTCTTTTTTTCTTTTAGGTTCCTCGAAAATCCTCTCTATCAAAGGTATACCCGTTTTATTCGGCATAATATGATTTAGAAAACGAAATTTTGTTCTCGCGTTTTGTGAACAGGTCAAACGTGTTATGCGCTCGTCTTTACGTGCGCTACGAAATTGGATATCGAAGTCGAAACTTAAGAAGAATTTCGCGTGACGCGGACGCGGCGAACTATATACCTCTTGCAATTCATTATATGAGAGCTCCAGGAATTTTAGGCGTCTGGCTTTCTGCAGAGTGCCGTCGAGATTTCGGATCTTGTTCTGTTGGAGGAAGAGGGTCTCCAGACGGTGAAGGTATCGGAACTCGGCCGGCAGATGCGTCAGCTTGTTATCCACGGCGTAAAGCATCTTGAGATTGTGGCCGGACGACGGTAGCTCGCCGTCGAGTGACGTGAGCTCATTAGAATTAATGAGCAACCACTCGAGTTGATTCAAATCTCTGCAAAGCAAACAAATGGGGCACGTGGCTAAATCGCGGTGGTTAAAATCGCGGTGGCTAAATCCTGCTCTACGTGTTCGCCGCTGGAGCGAGCACGCAGAATCGCAGATTGTCGGGGAGTCCCGAGTACGATTTTAAAGGTCGATGCCGATCAATAGTCCACGCAGGGAATTTTCTTTAGTCAGCGATTCGCATACATCAAGCTTGATGGCTCGGACATAAACAGAATGAATTAGATAAGAGCCGTAGTGTCTAAACGATAAGTAAACAGGATGGGCGAGATGCTGCAGTAGCTTTCCAGCACAAATGCGAGGTTCAAAGATAATTTAATGGAAGCTATGTCTTTAGTGTCACCGACACTACCGCAGTGTATAATTTATCATAGCGTTAAAATTTCGATTTATTCACTCAAATTTCGCGTCCAAACTTACGAGAAAAGGTATAAGTCAATGCTACCTTAGAGTATGATTCAGGCTGTTTAGACGATTCCTTCCGACATGCAAATGTTTCACCAGAGGCGGTAGCGAACCCGGGGTCATCTCGGAGATCGCGTTTCCGGCCATGGCCAAGTGCTGAAGCGTCGGATTGTACTGAAATAAAAAAAAAAAGAACATTAAATTGCAACGTTGTATAATGAGCTTGATATCTCTTCTCTCCTTTCTGATGACTATTCAATTTTATGATTTTTTTTCCTTTAATAGTCTTTTAAATGAAGTATCTCTCTTGGAATTTTAATACTCGCTTCCGTTTTTTTTTTTTTTCGAAAAAAAATCATAGCACGTGACTAGGGTGCGGGTGTCGTGATATATCGCTATATCGCACTAACGGACCTCTTCGTTCTGCTCCTCTTCTCTCTCTTACTGTAGTGCACATGAACTCTAGAGATAAAGTAATCTAATCCCGAGTCACTTACCTTGAAGTCATCCAAATCGATGCGGCTTATCCGATTTCTGCTGAGGTCCAAAGTTCGTAGCAGCGATAGATGCGACAAGATGTGCCTCGGTATCGACGGCACCTCGTTGTCCGCGAGGCTCAAATACTGTGTACGGCCCAGACCGGCGAAAACGTCACCGTCCACGACCCTGCAAATCAACGATATCACGCTCGTTCACGGGTCCTTGACTTCAGGAAAACGATAGACGGACATACGGTAATCACGCGAGTGGCGTTTCCGCGCTCGTGATGCTTATTTTTCTAAAGACCTGTATCCTTTTCTTTTCGTCGCGCGGCAAGAGCAATAGTATTTCATATTCTATTACAACGCTGTTTATCGTTTGTGTAGTAATATGTGACCGGAGCAACGAGCCGAGCCAATGAGGACCCTGAAAAAGTGGCGACGCGCCAGACGTTATCGTTTGATTATACACTTAGTGTTGGCTCACTGCGACTCGTTATTTAATTATTCCACCACGGTAAACACACTCAGCTTCGCGCGATAACTCGCGCGAAGAGGTCAGGCACGATTAAGATTTCATTCTTACCGCCCCCGTCCCGCTGTCTCACGAGAATACTTAGCGTTCCTAAAGAGACGTTACGGTCCTCAAGGACCGTCATGTTTTTTTTTCCTCAGCCTCCTGTGTGGGACGCGCGCGGTAGGATATAATCAAGGAAGACTGGTAATTCGTCCTTTGTGTCGCTCATAAAGAATGACGGCCACCGCGCGGGACATTATACCGAGAAAAGACGAATGGTACAGAGCGAGAGCTCCAAACGTACGGACTGGAAAACTCGCGGTCTCTCGCCTCGACCGAGAGGCTACCGCACCGAATTCGCCGCAATGTCGAGGCATATTGAGACGATTTGTCGCCTTTCTTCACCAATCTCCGCGATAAAACCATTATGTAACGATATCCTGCTTCCGCCGTGCACCAGCCGTCGTGTCACGCCTGTTTTGTTATCATTGTTGTCGCTTTATCTAATTATACCGGGCGGAACCGTACAGAAAAGCTTGTGACGGATGCGATTGAGAGAACCCCGCAGGTGGTTCTCTGAACGAACCTTTATTATAAAGCATCTGAGATTGACAATCAAGCTTGACGATCAGCTATAAGATTTCAGTGATGATCCATCGTTCGCGGGAGCTCTCCCAATGCATCATCCCGACGAAAGTTCACGCGTCGGTTCAAACGTGTACGCAATGGCGCCGCGAACGCCTTCGCAAATACTCATTGTGAGAATTAAGATCGCTTCTTTGTTATACATATATAAATGCCTCCATTCAATGTCCGCAATAGCAGACGATGACCTTTTGCAAAGATACTGGCCGGCCGTATCGACGTGTGTGGCACACTTCACATAGAGACTATGCGACGGACTACGCGGGTACAGATGACAGACGTGCACCGCACGGCTCCGGCGTTTCGTTGCCGTTCAATTTTTGCCGTTAGTATTTTTCAACCCCGATTTTTTCCACTCTTCGGATCGTTCCGCAAAATTTTCGTAGAAACCTCGTTGATAATTAATTTTCACGCCAAGCCTTCCTTCAAATGTCCCGGTCGACATTGAAATTGATCGAGCAATCTAATCTGTAGCGAAAATTCCAAAGAAATAATCTTACGTATAATGAAAAAATGTTGAGATGAAAAGTTGCTTAGTTAGTGTTTACCGCATTTGAGGAATAGATGATCTCCGAAACCGTCGTTATCACCACAACTGTGTACGCAGCGAGTTGTAGTAACCGTGACTGATAATCAAGTCATTATCGCGTCCTCGTGATTCTTTACGTCTTCGAAGACTTCGGTACTTGAGCATAATCTTACCGTTCAAGATCATCGTTCACGCACGCATCGACACATTAGTAATTTTTCGATGGCAACGGAGTTCATCGACGAATCACTCCGTCATCGCTTGTCTATCGCACTTACCCGAGATGATCGTGGTTCAGCTCGAGTCGAGTGATGGACATACGCAGCTCCTTGAAGTCGTGGCGCGATATGTCACGTAAATTCGAGTGTGCCACTCGCAGGGTGATCTGTTGCTCGGGGGTGAATTTGCCGCTCAATGCCTCGGCCAATTGGTCAAACGACTTCATCTTCTCGCACAGCACCTCGATACGCTCCCCTACGTGGTGGTTATCACCGCCGCCTCCGCCACCGACGCCAGCATTGTTGTTCGCGTTGGCGACCCCGCCGGTGGACGCGGCCACCGTCGCCGCCTGGTTGATAACGGGACTGGGAAACTCCTCCTGTCGGCAGGTGCACGGGCTGATCTCACGGCGTACGGCGCAGTGAAGACTCGTGCTGGCCGCGAGGCCCAGCAGCGTGTAGAGAATCCCGGACATGCTGTCACTTGACGCGAGAGCGGGAACACCGAACTACCAAATGTGATTACAGACGCGTGTCAGGGCGATTGTCGGGTACGCGATCAAACGAAACCGCGACGACGTTTCGCGACAAGAGGTTTGCAAAACGGGACCACCCTCTGCGCGACCACCACTTACGCGAAAATGAATTACTTCTCCTCGTCTCCGCCACTCGATACACTATGTACACGAATGTTATAGGTCTCACGACAGTAATCGTCTGCGTTTAACTGTACGACTGTCCCTTGAAGAAAACACGAACGTCAACACAATGTTTCATAGCGCGTAAAACAAATCCGGAGCCCTTGAAAGCGCGGTGTTGTTTTTAAATATCGCTGTACCACCGATCACTGGTCAACACTGGCAGGCGAAATCGACACAGTAGCAGTAGCGACTGACAGCCACGTGTTATCTCTACTGTCGCCGATCCACACCATCCTACGGAATATAAGTTCACCGGGCCTCTCCCTCTCTCTCTCTCTCCTCTCCTTCGCAATCGCGGGGACGCACGAGAAGGAGGTTTATCGTCGTCGCCAACGGGCCTTCCTCTTGGCGCCACGGACGCGGCGACGGCATTAAGTCGCGGCGCGCCGCGCGAGACTTACTTATAGTCGCAACCGAGTCGTCGCGTCGGTACCCACCGTGGCGCCGCACGCCTCCTTCGGCGAGGGACTCCCTCCGGGCTCTTCTTCACTCTTCTTACGACCCCCTCCGTCGTACGTTACGCGCGTACACCGACGGGCTCATCTTCTTTTTCTACCGGCCGCGCGCTCACTCACGGAACGGTCCAGCCACGAACGGCTCGGCTCCAACAGCTGCTCTCCTCCTGCGCGTTACCACCACACCCCAATACTATGCATATTCTCGTTTCTCTCCTTCCTCGCCTCGTTGTTGTTCACCTCGTACTCCTCCTTCGTTCTCCTGCCCCCCCGCCGTGTCCCACAGCACGTTCCTTATACTCCCTCGCCGTGGCTACCGCGCTTACTCAAATCCGGTCCCCGGTAGGCGACGCTTTTATCTCCTTTTAGGTTTATCCAATTATTCCCGGAAGTTTTGATTGTTCGAAAGGAGGGAGATCTCTCACCTCCACTCGTGGAGCCTGACTCAGGAAAGGCGAAGGAGTTTCGCCAGGACAGCCGTTCCGACGAAAGATTCATCAACCTTTCCTTCGACGTTTGTCGCATCGTTGTTTGCACCGATAAACAGATTGCTCAACTTGTGACCTTTGCTTAACTGCTTCGCACGGTGCACGACATTAAAGAAAATATGTACCAGATAATTCTTTCGCGCTGTCTCTCCCACTCGCCCTCCATCGCGCTTTCTTCTTCTTCTTCTTTTCGTCGCAAACCATTTCATAGCTGTTCCCTTTCTCCTTTGTCGCTTTGCCTGTCTCCTCATCAAAACTATAAATCTAAAAATTCATTATACATTATAGATAATCGTCGACTATTGTAAGTTTAATTTAATTAACTTACATTTGGAAAACCAGAATTCTGAAAGATAAATCAAGCTGCAATTTTGTTTCTTTGTCGTAGTTGCGTTTTGGAAGCGAGGTTCTAAGGTTCGTAGCAGAAACTGAACGAATTTTTTTGGAATGTCAATTTGATGGGGCCAGCCGAGAGACAACTGTTGTTTGGCTCGTCGTTAGACTCGACTGATTCATTATCGGCAATTATTTAAGACGGAGTCGAGAAGTCGACCGAATGTCCTGCCTCTCATGCTCGGATGCATTTCGGACGAGTGATTTATGACGTTGGGTATCTCAGGTAGCCCGGTAGCTTTCGTCGCGACACCTTCTCTTTTCATTCCTTTTTCGTTACCCTATGTCTGAAACAGATATATATAATCCTAATCTTATCTTATGACTGCTCTCATTTCATTTTAATTGTCACAAGTATCGATATTATTTTGAAATGCGTCATCGAAATTCGGAGAGGCCGGAATTATAACGGGGCTTTTAATCAGAATGTAAGGGATCGCGCAAGAAACGCACGGCGTGGCGCTCTCGCCCGTTACAAGACTTTGGCGAGATAAAAATCCCAGTCTTACGTTCGTTAATCATCGTAAGGAGAGCAATCCCTGGAGTACGCGTGTCCGTGTCGAGATCGTAAGTGTTCTATCAAGGGTTTCTCTGTTCATCGTAAAATAATATCGATTACTTAATGAGCTCGCCGATGCGGCGGCGGCGCTTCACGGGTCGCTTGTCATCCGAGTAAACGCCTCTATCTATATAACGTGGCTGTTTACGCGCATGATTTACGTACCCATTTATGTGTTGTAACTCGCCAGAGGTTGTCGTGCAAATTCTCGAGTACGACGGCGCCACCGCGACTCGCCTTATATCCTCTTTAAGCTATTCCACATTGGCACCCATGGTATCTATCTGCACTGGCGCCTACAATTCACCTAATCTCTCCCGGCATAAAGGTCATCCAACTGTGGACAATGCGATGAAAAACACAGCTTTAATTTTTCGCGTATATTCTCGAGCTGAGAGAGATAAATTCCGACAATTTTCATAGCAAGAAACACGGTTTTATTCATTTCACCATCAAGGCAGAGATGCGAGAGAGGGAGTGAGTGAGTGAGTGTGTGAGAGAGAGAGAGAGAGAGAGAGAGAGAGAGAGGCGAGAGAGATTTTCTCTTCATCCCGCTGTTGTCGCTATTATTCTCTGCGGGCAGAGAGTAATACGGGAGCAAGGAAGGAAGTCACAACAAGCGGGAGAGGCCAGCAGGCAAAAACAAAGCAAGACAAGGCAAAGCGAGGCAGGGCACGAGGCATAAGGTACGAGGTATGAGGCGGAGGAACCTAACTCCGTGCCTCGGTTTAACGAATGCGAGAATGCGGCCTGGCGCCAACGCACACACGGCCGCCGCCGCCGCGCCAGCCGCCCTCAGCCTCAGCCGCCGCGTCACGCGCTCTTGCCTCTTTCGCCAGCTCTCTTTCTCTCTCTCTCTCTGTTTAATGACCTTACCGAAGTTCAAAATACTAAACTAAAACCGATCTTTTTCGATTTATGTGTCCGCCTCTGTGTTTGAAATATGACCAGCATATGTAAAATGTATGACAGGATTACTTTCAAATAAATAAACGCTTATTCTGGATCTCGGTATGATTGTTACGTTTTCCTCTATGTCTCTAGAAAATATTTCAATGTTATTCTCCAGGAATATTCTGTAGCATATCCCGCCGCTACAACATATGGGAGAAGGTTGATGATATATAATATAATATAAACACACACAAAATTCTTGCAAGCTGTTTACTCGTTTTAGCCAGTCTACTCAACTTGCTAATTTTAACTTGGCATATATTTTAAAACGGCTTGCAAACGACATCGCGTAATTAAAGAAAGTTATTACTGCAAAAATAAAATAAATCTTGATATACTTTACCCCCTCTCCTTTTTCTCTCTGCTATCGGCGCCCGTATAAGTACATTGTTTCTCTCCGACGCTCTGCCTGGATCTGTATACCGCATAGCTTCGAGGTATGCAGGCAAACTCCTCCTTTTCTTATCAAGAAAAAGAAACGGTGGAGGAAGGAAGCAGGAGGAGAGCCAGAGAGTGGAAGCAGAGCGAGGAAGGTAGCGGTGCGGGCATCGCGCCACGAGTATACACGATAGGCGTTTTACATGCTGCATTGAGATATTGAGAGATAATCGCCTGACGTGGGCGACGAGGACGCTCAGCGTGAAGATCGGCCTGCTCGCGATTTTGGAAGCTACTGGATCTCGTTATTTCTAATGTTGATCAATAGACTAATTGTTCTCCGCACGATGACAAATTAATCCGTCCTTTCTCGCCGCATTCTTCTTTCAAACTTTCTTTTTTTTCCCCTAAAAAATATCGAGTATTTATTTTAGATGCGTGTCTCGCATTGCGTTCCCGTTTCTTTTTCTCTTTCCGTTCCTCTCTCTTCTGTCACATTCTTGCGCAAGTCTCGCAACACGTTATCTTGCATTTTGCAATAAATAAGTGCATGCCTTTGAAAAACCGAAAAGGATATTGTAAACCTGCCAATTTTGCTTTCCTCTTTTATTAAAGGGAGAGTTATACCACAAATTTCTCGAAAGTTGCGGTCGAGTCCGAATTATATCCTCTAAAAGAAATGTTTGTCTTCGCTTTTTCACGCTTCTGGCATCTGGCCTCTTTTTCTTTCTTTTCTCTCTCTCTTTCTCTTTCCTTCTAACTCGTTCAGTTTACGCGGCGCCGCGTCGCGTGGTTGACCGCGAAAGGGGTAAAAAGAAACTGTATGAGAGCAGATTAAGTTAAGCACATACTGACGATCTAAATCTAGACGGGCGTCGTAAAGCCGCGAGTTTGGCCAGCTTTTCTCCGCATTTAAATTAAATCACGATGGACTTTGTTTTATTCGGACTCGTTCTCTAGAGATTTACATTTGCATCCTCGAGACAGTCGAAATTCCGCCTGACAATTTATCAACCAGAAGTAGGAAAACGATAAAGAAAAAAAAAAACAGAAGAAACGTTTCGCATCTTTCCAGCTTTGCACTAATTTGCGTTATTTCAAGCACGAGTATTTTGTATAGTGGGTCCCGTTGTCTATGAACATGCGCAACCAGTTCAGCAATAGAAAACAGACCCAGGATCGCGAAATGAGTTTTTGTGCATGTTTGCGCGCGCCAATCGTACACGTCAGATGATTGTCATTTGGTAATACCGTATATACGCCCCTCCGTACGCCCCTCGTCGAAATATTCCGGGCGACGTTGAGAGCCTCTGACACGTGTGTTTACGATAGGGATTTAAAAGTCGGCGTCCGGTATCCCGTGCCTTTCCGCCGCGGGCCGCAGCCGAATAATCCCGGCTGAACTTTTCACTTCCATCGCTCTTGCTTGATTTTCGTTTTCTGTACCGGACACCAGGACCCTCCGGGGGCCGCCGCGTTCCTCGTCGCAGCGGGGACCGGGAGAGAGACACGGCGGTTGGATGTCGTGGCTCGATGCATCGGAGCACCCGTCGCCGTCGCGTTGGACCCCGAGGAGGACGCTTCCACGTCGCGGGATGTAGATGACGTATATCCATCGCTTCCTGTACACGATACCAAAACACCATTAACATTCTTCCGACGAATATCCCAGCGAGCAAAATGCTAGCGGTTTGCCAATGGACTCGAGCAGAACATCGCCGGCAGATCGGCACCGACTGCGTCCACATCAAGCTTTGGATTCTGCCAGCGGAATCCATCGACTTAATCTAACAGCGATAGAAACCGAGCAAAATCTATTATTTTGTTAACGATTATTTTGTTAGATGGTACACGTCATTCGAATACGAAATGGTAGATTCTGTTCGATTTCTGTAATCCTTCTCAATCTGTCCCTTTTATGTTTCATTAAAAATTCTGCTACATTTGCAAAAATTTGTGGCATTTTGTCGAATCTGTTTTCGACAGATTTGGAATACCCACTGTCCATAGAATTATATTATTACAAAGAAGATTAATGAGCCAACAATACGAGCATAAAACGTGTAATATTAAATTACAATTTATTCTCAAATAGCAGGGAAATCGTTTTGCTGGTAGCGTTGGCCCAATAATCTCATCCTTACATTGCAATAACATAATTCCATGGTCATTAATTTCTTTACATTGCACTGCATATAACAAGCTTAATTTCCTATTAAGTATATTATTCTTATGGGGACTCCTTGCATGCAGAATCCTTCTCTCTTGCACTGAAGAATACTACCCTCAATTACGGAATGCGAATCGCTGTCCGCGGCAAGTGGGGGACTATTGCATTTTGACTATTGCGTTTCGCCTGGGAAAACAAAAAGCCTGAAAGGAAAGAAAACGTAAAAAGAAGAAAAGATGAATCGTGAATGAACTTCAGCTAAAACTGCTAAACCGAACAGGCCTAAATAAGCGTTGACTTTCAGAGGATGAATTTTTTGTCCCCTTTACCTTCTCTCAACTTTTGACGTATGTACATGTCGATGCACTTTCCTAACTTTCCGTAAAAGTCAAAACTCTTCTCGGACGTCTGAAACGTACCTATTTCGGCCAACGATAACGAAATACGGTAATTAAAGAGAAATGATCGAACTTTGTGTCGTTCAACTCGAAGAATCCACTCCACTTTAAATTATGCATCGTTGTACCATCTACCGTCGAGTTCGCCAATCCTCGACCCAATCCTCGGCACGCCGCCTCTCCCGGGAGCACACATAGGGACTATCGCCGCCGCGTTGTTGGTCAGCGCTCGCCGCGTCGTTGCCGTCGGCGCCGTCGCTGGTAAGCGGGCATTCTGGGTATTCTTGGGTAACGTCCATCGTCCATCCACGTCCATCGCGTCTCCTCCCCGACTCCTTCTCCTCCCTGCGCCAACCCTCACTCGTCACTCGTCCCGCGACATTGTGAATTGTGACGACGTTATGAGACTCGCGACAAGGGCCGATCGCGAGAACGTGACGGGCGAGCGAGCGTAGGGAGCGAGCGCGCAGTGAACGAAGCGGAGTCGCGGATCGGTGAACGTTGCTCTCTCCGGCCGTTCGTCCAACGATTTCTCCTCTCGTCTCGTTTCGTCGGCCGTGTACGCAAGCGGAGCCGCGGACTCGAGCAGCGTGGTGACGAAGCGCCCGGGGAGCGTGGATCCGTGAGTATCCCGTGAATATTCCGGTGCCGTCGTCGCATCCGACGATATCCCGAGGTTTTTCGCCGGAGCCCCCCGCGCGCGCGCCCGCGCGCCCACGAGGATGATCGACCTAACAGTCAAGACCTTGGACTCGCAGAATCACGTCTTCTCCCTGGAAGACGACGTAAGTCGCTCCCCCTTCTCTCCTTTCCAGTCCCGTGATCACGTGGCGATCGCATCGCGGTTTTGGCTGCGATCGGGCACGAGTATGTAGCGGATGTCGGATGTCCCGTAGAAACATCTGGAGATCACGGGACAGGCGTGCACGGCGTGTTCCGTAACACCCCGAGCACGCCACCTCCCACACGGATCTCTTTATTTGTTTAATTATATAATGTATCTCTGAATATTCTCTCTCTCTCCCCCCCTGAAGCAAATCACGGTACGCGGCTTTAAAGAGCATATAGCCGAGTCCGTCGCGGTACCAGCTGATTCGCAGAGGTTGATTTATTGCGGACGGGTGCTTCAAGACGAAAAGAAATTAAATGATTATGGTACATATATCTTATGCTTAAAATAAATGATTTGCCGCAAGCTAAGCGGAACGCAACTGGCGTGCACTGACCCGACGTGATTCTTCAGATGTCAATGGAAAAGTTATACACCTGGTGCAACGCGCGCCTCCCCAGCCTGGCCAGCATGGGAACGACGGCGGGCAGACCCAGGGTCAGACACCGGGGCAGAGGCAGGGTTGGCAGAACTCACAGAGGCCGCATTACCGGGTCACTCGTACCCAAATGCATGGAAACGCCATGTATCTAGGTGCGATGTCTGTGCCAGCGGAGATCGTTGAAGGCCACGGTAATATTCTAGGTATTCTCTTTTTTTTATTTCCTTCGCTTGTACTCTTCTCGTTAACGCATCGCGTTTTTATTGTTCCCTCAGGTATACCGCAACTGAGCAACAGTTTGTCCGGTAGCCGGCTGAACCATGCCGGTCGACTGCTCGATCGTATGAACGAGCTGATCGATCGGCTGGACGATCCTAGCGCTCCTCCTCTGCATCCGCCCCCGGAGGTCAACCAGGCGACGCAGCAGCAGCAGCAGCAGCAACAACAGCAACAGCAACAGCAAGAGGCAGAAATTGAACAAAACGAGTGAGTTGAATGACCATTTAGGTCGTAGGTTTTCTCGCGTGGCGCAACAACGCTTTTGTATGTAATTCTTCAGGACCAACGACGTTTCTAGAGACGACGGTGTTAGACTTGCTGAGGCAGCTGCCGCCGCCATCACAGCCGCTTTGTCAGCTGCTGGGGCACGTGCAGTTACATTGTTCAGAGGTTTGTACATTTGCGAGTCTGGTTACTTTCAAGAGGGGCTCGACACAATTTACAAATTTTGAAATGTGTTTTGGATGCTCGGCGATAATTAGGAAGCAGTTACAACGGTGGGAGTACGAGAACTTCAAGCGATCCAAATGAGCATCAAAGTGATGTGCAACCATCACAGTCACAGTCTCAATCCCAGTCGCAGTCACAATCGCAATCGCAGTCGCAATCGCAGTCACAATCGCAATCGCAATCGCAATCGCAGTCACAACCGCAATCGCAGCCACAGGCACAATCGCAACAGCAACAAACGCAAGCGACTGCAGACGCGGGAGCAACATCGAGCAACGCTAGCCAAAACAGGCGAGCTCAACAGCAGGAGTATGTGTTAATGTAAATATTTTTTGCCAGCTAATTAGCAAATGTAGATGTATATGTGATTGTTAAGTATTTATCTTTTAGTCTCCCGCGACCTCCGCAGATGGCAGAATTATTGCAAAGACTGTGCACCACCCAAGAACGGCTGAGACCTTATCTGGAACGTTATTGCATGCTTACGCTTCTTGATCCTTCATTACCGCCCGGGGTAAGTCAATAAAGTGACCTCGGCATTGTGTGATCGTCGAACACATTCAAGTACAGTTCCGTTTTACTGATGGCGACCATTTATTGTTTAGCCCGGGCCGAACACCGTAGAGGAAAGTCAGAGAATAGTGGATGGAGTCAGTGAAATTCTCCACCTTATGTCGCACAGCTGTCACGCGCTGAGCGACATTATCATTGACATGAGTCAACCACCGCCTAGAAACTTGCGATGCCGGCCAATAATAGTACAGCACTCGGCCATTCTACAGCCTAGTATACCGATCCAGGTAGAGGTAAGCATGTCAATTAAAAATACATAAGACATAAATAACTCGATACCGCACGCCTATTTGTCCAAGCAATTAATACGGTCTTAACATTTCCCTTCTTTTTTTTTCACAGGCTCATATCAGTTTGAACGGTCGCAGCGCTAATAATAACAACAGTAACGACGAGACGACCGAGTCTAGTAATCAGGCGCAGTCGGAAAACGCGGAATCGGCAACTTCGTCGCGCGTTAATACTGAGGAGGGTAATCAAGAGCGAGAATCGGACAGCGGAGCACAGCCACAGGCGGAACGATCGCAACAAGACCAAGGCCAATCGCCTTTCGGTACGTTTCGTTTTATTGCAATACGATTTTATGAAATATTAGACAGCACGTTGGAATACACGTCACTTTTCTAGATACGGTATTCAATTTGCCGAACAATGTTGAGGTGCTGATGGAAGTTAGTTCCGAGAGTAATATAGATGCTGGATCGAGCAATGAACAGAACGCGTCAGGCAATGAAACCAACAATAACGCCCGTAAGTTGGCGTCATCGAGTGTTACGCGATGCGTTTGGCAAGAGAAGCAACGTTTACCTATTTGACATTTTCCATTTTGCAGGCAGGACAAACGTATTTCCATTCGGCACGCCACCGCCGCCTTATTTATTGCGAAACTTTATGCAAGCCGTTCACGGACACATGGTGCATGGCGGTATCACTACCACGACTATAAGCACGAGAAATCCTCCCGTTACTACTGCAGGAGCGCAATCGGTCTCCTCGTCGATGGATAGCGGAAGCACAAATGCCGGTCAAAGCACTCAAGCACGGTACAACTATTTATAAATTATAAGTAAAATTGTCGAGATGATGTTGACAATATTTTTGTGATAAGTAAAATATTGGCGAGATGATATTGACAATATTTTTGTGATAAGTAAAATATTGGCGAGATGATATTGACAATATTTTTGTAGCGCTATGAAATCATTTTATAATTTACATGACATTTTTCATTATTTTGAGCTCTAAATTCACTCATTTAAAGTATCTCTAAAGACATCTAATATTAAATGATTCTGAAATACACAGAAGCAATACTGGTACTCATCCTACCACTGCTACACAAACTCGAAGTACATCACGGCCGCACGTGTTCCATCATCACGCTCATCCGATGGGTCTCGGCATGAGTATTGGACTGGGTCTTGATTTCGATCCCTACCTTCCATGCAATTCGCACCATGTCTACCGCTCTCCGAGTACCGCCTCCAATAGCGCGACCGGCGTGACAACTTCGCAACCAACGCGCACGGCGTCGACAGCTACAGCGGACGCTCAGAATCAAACAAATCAAACCGGTAGATAATATGAGGATAATAATTTTTTTTAATATGCGTTTCTAAAACTAAAAAAAAAAACATTTTCTAGCAACGACTTCGACTACGACGACCAGTGCTACCTCTACGAACGCAACATCGGCGACGAATGCTGAAACAGCTACTAATAATTCTTTCGTGAATTTTATGCAGCAGTTGTTAAATCAGCCGACGGGTGGTCAATCGCGACCCATCAATACGAACGGTAACGATAATTTAAATGTGATAACGGCAGATTTTAATATCTCGATATTAACGTTGATTATGTTACAGCTCCAAATTTGATGGAAAGCATTGAAAATATAATGCAAATAATTGGTAACAATATACGCGTAGGATTTTTGGGCGATAGGTACGTTAAATTATGATTAAAGAAGGAATCATTCGTTATGAATATATGTATAACCCTAAATCGCGTAATTCTCTTGATCAGCTCAATCAGAAATCCTACATTGGCCGATCTGTTTGAGGGTGGAGGATTATCTATGGATCTCTTCACGTCGCACGGATCCGGCAGAGAGGAGAACTTCCTCGTCGATCTCTTCGTATTGCTGGTAATTTCACCATTGCGTTTACCACGTGACCGATGCGAACTTTATTATCCACAATACTAAGAGAAAATTCACACCACACAGGCACAATCTATGTCTCTGGATGGATTGCTCAGAGTACGTCGAGGTCAATGGGGACCGATCGCTCGTCTTCGAAGACCGTTGCAAGAGTTTCTACAGTATACATTCTCGAACGCCTCATCACCAGAAGCCATTCAAGAGCAAGCGACTGAGCGTTTACTTTCTCAATTACGACCTCACATTCAGAATCTCCTGGCGTCCGAGGAAGACGCCAACGGCAGAAGTGGGTCCCGCGTTGACGTCTGCGCGACCATCGAATCGTTGATCACTCGCCACGCAAGAGATATACTTAGAAGCTTATTCGATAGCGGTTAGTATTTTCTAAACGTGTTGCATACATCTTAAAATCAACAAATCAAATTCATGCGTCGGATTTACAGGAATCGACGATGCGAGGTTCGGTCAGGACATATTGAACATCCTAATTAACATGTCCAGCCAAACTGTACATGTACTTCGGTATTCGCTACGTGGCGGCCAAGCTGGATTGGAGGCGATTGCGACGCGTTTTATGGTTAGTCTTGATTCCCTTGAATCTTATTCTACAACAATGCGGAGGGAATTTACGTATGTTCCACACTAACGCGATTTGGTTGGTTGCTTTGTTCTTAGCGTGACTTGATGGACGGTGGCAATCCCGCTCTTCTCCAGTGGGTGCTGAACGGATTTATCACCCATCTTCGTACTTACTTTTTGTGCGTACCACAACCCCCGGATTCGGAGATCATACCACTTTTGGTGTATAGGGATGCATCGTCTCAACCGTCATCGCAATCCTCAGCTTCGACTCGCCAATCCACACAAGCCCAACCGGAAGATGAGGTAATCACTCTTATAAATATTTTAAATGTGTAAGAATACAATAATATAAATAATATTCTAAATGTATAGCCGATGGAAACCGAAACTCTCGAGCAACAGCAACAACAACAGCAGCAGCAACAGCAACAACCGGCACGCGAAAGCTCGATATCTGAGGACCGAGAAGAAATCCCGGAAACATTCCCTGGCCATGAAGCTTTACCTTCGGTATGTTACACGAATACAAAGAATTTTTATTGCATTTAATCCGTAATATAACCAAGATTCTTAAATTAATAAACAAATTTTCCGTAGAAATTTGTTAACGTATGTTTTGAGATGATTTAACATCGCCGTTTGGCAACATATGTACATTAATAAGTTGGATATACTTATTTCTAGGATTGGGTGCCAATTATCGCTCGCGATGGCGTGCGACAACGTAGACAATTGCAGATGCAGGGTGTAACGCCGAACAGCGGCGTGACGACGTTTAGCGACGCGTATCTAGGTGGTCTACCGAGCAAACGTCGCAAGTTGATCGAACAGCAGAAACCGCGGTTACTAGTCAGCCCCACGCCAAACCATCATTCGACAATAGCAGCGTCCATGGAACGGTTAGTCAGAGAAGGGGTCGGTCATGCCGGCGTCGAAGAGGTCGAAGGTGCCGCCGTGGCCGTCGCGGCGGATCCCGCTGTGCGACGCGCGTTTGGTCAAGCGATCAGGGACTGTTTAAATCCGTGCCGATACGGCACGCCGGACTTTCCGGACCCGTTACGCTTCCCGAACGCGACCAAATACTTCGCGGATCAGGAGCGCCCGCCGAAATAATAACCAGCTGCAAGATATAATATCGTACTCGGACTTGCACTATCAGATTAATGGAGATATGTTAGATAACATCGGAGAATAAAAGACGAAGTTATTGTCTACCGAAAGAATCGACGCGCAAGGAACGATTCCGTTAAAAGGAAAGAGAAAAATGCGATTTTCTCTTTTCCTCTCAATGGAGAGAGTGAAAAAGAACGAATACATTTTTAACTGGCTGATTGGCACGGTGCAGATGTATCTATACATTATCCATATGCTCATATATTAATATCTGCTTTGGTAGAGTCACACTTTTTTTACATATTACATAGAATTACTCTCCGAATTAAGTTTATAATTAATGTTTAGGTTCTCCCTGTTCAATCGAATTTTCGATTAAGTCGAGTTTGGGAAAAATTGACATCAATTACTTAAAAAATTGATAGTTTTTCAGAAAATTGATTGATCATCAATTTCGTAAAAAATTAACGTTAGTTTCGCGGAAAACTGACATCATTTCCGTTAAAGAAATATAGGAATACCCTGTATATACATAAATGTAAAAATTGTTAACTGCGCACCCCCATCTATTTATGATTTTTTGCACCTGCTAGTTTTGGATCGTCTTCGCTTGCGTAAAATGTGCTTATATTCTTTTCTCTTCCAGTTCCTCTTTCCCCATTAAGTTGGCTGTTCCAAATTTCAGCATTTGCCGTGACTCTGATCGTAGGAAGAGTAATAGATCGAATTTGGTATACGTTTCCTTTGGTAGTCGCAAAATGCATATAACAGTGCGTCATTTTGTCGAAAGCGATAGCGTTGTAAGTTTTGAGTAAAGTTTTATCCCGGATGTATCTCACGCGGATAATTTGATTCCTTCGAGATTCGATCGCTCTCGAGGGCGTTTTCGGTGCGGTCTCTTTTTACGACGCACATTCTCTACACGCGAGTCACACATACGAGAATAACAGGCAAATTAATCCGTGATTATGATAATGTATTGTATGTTTAATCGTTCTAATAACCAAACAGTTGTACTGAAAAAAAGAAGAAAAACAATAAAGTTGTGTATCCCTTTTCCCCTTTGTCTTACCGCATCGATCTGCACCTCCGATTCTTAAAATCGTCGGGTTATCTCGCTCGAAGAAATTGATTCGTAAGAAGACCATCGGGGATCGTTAGAATTCCCATGGCGATAGCAAGAAAAAGGTGAGTGCGGTTTTAATCCCCAGGATTAACGCAAAATCTTTCAGTAGCTGAATAGCGCGAAACAAGTGGCAAATAATTACCCGCGCTAATTAAATAACGTGATGTTAGAATATTTATGGAATCTATCAAGTAAATTAGAAATGAATGTGCTACATTATTTCATTACTAAATTAATTTTACTTGTGTCCCTTATTTTTTTTTCTAATTTCTCATTAATTTATCGAATAACCGGAGCCGATTGCAGGCATGGAACGTGTATACCGTGCCGTGCCATCGTGGCACGTATAACATCTGCAATACGTAAAAGCGCATCGGTAATTACACGCGTGACCGATTATCGCGCCCGCCGAGAAATCGGATCGCTTTACGTACGGTCCACCTCCGCGAACTCGATATCGTCCATAAAATTTTCATAATCGCACGAGGCGTGGGAAGGGTCATTATCGAGATCGCAATTGCGGCGAATTAGAAAGGGCCGGATAGCTCGCAATTTTTAAACTCGTTCCTGCCCCCCCCCCCCTTCCCCCATCGTCGTCCGTCGCCGTACCGTCGTCACTTCGGGGCGACCCGGGCGACATTGTCCGAATTCCGTTTCAGTTCGAGAGCGCGGCGGGGGGAGGGGGATGTCCTACAAATCGGATTTCGAGTATCTCTGACTAACGAGAACAAAATTCACTCGATTCGCGATAATCCTATTTGCGCGCGCAATCAAGAAAAATCTAGATTACGAAAATTCCCAATCGATAATCGGAGTGTTTACATCAGGCTATGAAAACAACGTCATTTAATTTCCGCGAGGAACGACTCGTTATCGTTCGCGGATCACTCGAGAATCTTTAGATCGATGAGATCTCGAATCCCGCGTGCGGGATTCCATCACCCGTGCACGTGTGTTAAGGTGATGTCGTTCTTTAATCACCGGCGGTATTACACCGCGCCGATCGAGCGATACGGCGATTCCGAAGCGAGACTTATTCGCGACGACAACGGGGGCTTATTTCTCGGCCGTCGGGCGTAGGCCCCCTCCGATCCTCCCGCGAATTACAACGTAACGTCATGTAGGATTTCTTTCTCGCGCGGGAGAGGGAAGGGGGCGATCGTTTACACGCTTGGCCGACGGTCCCTCCGAGGCTCCGATTCATCGCCGGGGCCCGGCCTGAGTGCAAACGTCGTCGAGCTACAATTTCGAGAAACGTTCCGGAAAGGAGAGACGAGAGACGTCGGCATTAATTGGTCGCGGACGAGGAACTCGGCGACGACGCTCTTCCACGCTTCTTCCTTCTTCGAGGGACGTTTTTTCGCGCTCGCCCGCGGGGCGACGAGGACGACGTTCCCGTCGCGGTTCCCTTTCCGCGCTCGGAGTGGTTCGGAGCAGAAGAGACCAACGGGAATACAGCCCCCCCCCTTCTCTGCCTCTCCTACCCACCCCTCGTCATTCGCCGCGCCGAGGTATATCCTCGACCGCGTATACCGCGCTTACACCACGTATACCCGCGCGTATACCACGTCCACACGTACGTATGTACACGCGCGCGCGGTCCGAAGGCTCGCGGGGGAAGAGAGCCGCGTAGAAAGGCATAATAAAGGCAGGTAGAGAGTATACGATGTCCGCGCGGACTCGACGACCGGCTGTCTACCGCTGTAGCTGGGGAAGCGCGCGCGCGATTGGCCCGCGGGCCGTCGTTCTTTCCGCCGGATTGGCCTTTTTCCCCGCTCGACGACGCCTCTTTATTCTGCCCGGGGCGTCGCCGCAGATTTTTATGCGCGCAGGTTGGCCACGTCGCGCCGAGCGCGATTCTTATAGGCCGCGTCTCGGACGTCTTTCGGTCCGTGCGGTCCGCGCGGACTCGCGGCCGCTTTGGTTGCTGGCTGCTGGCTGCCAGTGCTGCCGCCGCGCTGCTACGAGGCCGAGGTTAAGACGCCTTGGCAATCAAGTAGAACCTCGGGCAAGCAGGGCCGGTTACGGGCGCGCGGCGCGGCGCGGCACGGCGTCGCTGGTCGCGTCGCGTCGATGCTACGCACAGGAAGGAAGGAGAGCGCGAGGATGAGGATGGAGGGAAGGAGCGAGAGAAAACGTACACGAAGGCGGCCATATTTAGAAAAGGAAATCAGCGAAGAGCATTTCGCGCCGCGTACTCCAACCGAGCTACTCCTCCTCTCTCGCGCGACCCTCCATTCCACAACTACGACGACGACGACGACGACGACGACGACCACCTTATCGTTTCGCTCTCGTTCCCCGGCACCGGTTCGATCTCTACACCGGGGGCGGGGGGGGGGGGGAGGCCTCTTTCCGCAGCCCGTCGCTCCAATGGATTTGACAGATGAAAAGTAACAGGCCGCGTCTCTCTTTCTCGCGCGTACCGATACCTTCTCTGATGCCGAGACGAATATTAACGGGAAGGGACGGGACGGGCTGGAGGGGACAGAAAGGGGCAAAAGGCGCGAAATAAGTCACGTACTTTTTTTCGCGTGTAACGGCGTCCCGGCGCTAATAACGAATCGTCCTTCCTCTCTATCCTACGTTCCTCCAATCTTTCTCTTTCTCTCTTTCTCTCTCTCTCTCTCTCTCCCCCTTTCGCTTCGCGCGCGAAATGCTCGAAAATGCTTGCGAAACCTTTTTTTCGCGGCTGTACATATACACACGGGCGCGTCCCCCTCCCGCTCGCGAATGTCGATGGTATACTGCGCGCGTAATCACGTGCGGAGAGACGGCTCCGTGGCGGAGTTTTCCGAGGGCTTTTTTGCAGTCGCGGAGCTGCCTGTCGTTGAGTCGACGAAGCATGGGGGCGTAGGGGAGAAAGCTCGAAAGCTTTTTCCGCGTCGCACCTACACGAACGCATAACGCGATTTCTTCTTCGCGCTTCCAGCCTCCCTCCCCTCTCGCTTTCTCTCCCTTTTCTTTCCTCCTGCGTTTTTCACAAGTTTCCACGCGTACGCAGAAACTTCCAAATCCTTCTCGTAATATCCCATCCGGACTCGCGACTCTTGTCATTTTCTCTCGCGAGCGTTTCGACATACGAATCAAAATCGCCCGTACCCTTCGTCAAGGAAAGATCGACTCGGGATTGTTTGAAAAATTTCGCGGTTCGAGGGATGTGCGCTTAGATTTTCGCGCGTGTGTGACGGGCTCGCGAGCCACGGATTTTCGAGCGTGACGAGAGAGGAGAAGGCTCGATCGATCGCTCGAAAGCTCGTTCGTGCCACGGTCCCGAAGGAAAGAATGATTCTGGGAATTGGGAGCGTGTCGCCGGCGAGCGACCGAGTCGGAATTCGTAGTCGTCGTCGTCATCGTCGTCGCTGTCGGCTTCGCGTTCGCACGTACGCGCGCACATCTCGGCGTCCTGTGTCCCGCGCCGACGTTTTACGCTCCGTGCCAATTGGCAGCCGTTGCGACCGCTCGGAATAATGCCAATTAACACGTTTTTCGACGAGTCAACCGTTCGTCGCGTTCGAACGCGAATGGACGGCGAGCGTGTATCCGGTTCGCTCGACGAGCGGCGCGACGACCGGAGTCCTTCGGCTCCGAAATATTTTCCCAAACGAATCGTGCGAATCGAAAGAGAGAGAGAGAGAGAGAGGGGATGCGAGCGCATCATCTTCAGACCCGAAATCGAGCGCTTTAATATTTTTATCGCGATTCGCGTTGTAAAATACGCTCGACACTTTGTTTGAATTCGCCACTGGACGAATAGCTTGAAAGATTAGATTCTTCTTCAATTTGCCTACGTTGCCGCGTCGTAGAAATATCTTCTTTTTATCATCGCGTACGAATCGTGCGATAGCGAACTCGCGATGATTTTTGCAAAAGCCTCCGGAAGCCGATACCGATAGAAAAGTATCGCGCTTCAAACGCATATACCGGTAATTGGCGTACGAAAGCTCGAAGGCGAAGAATTATCGATAAAAAAAAAAAGAAAAGAATCGATAGGCTCGATAAACGAGACGTTCCGCTCTCATATTTACAAAAATAATCCCGCTAAGTAAAAGATCGAAACGCGCGCTTCGAGAACGGGGGTATCGAGAACGGCGCCGCTCGATCGAGAGTGTTACAGAAAATATTGTGTTTTGTATAGCGCGATAACGCTAACGATAAAGCCTGGCGAGTTGTTTCTTTTTTTTTTCCTTTGGGCTCCGAGATGCGTTCTCGGGAATAAACGAGACGCCGAGCATTATCGCGGCCACTTATAGTTGCACCGCGCGTATATACGCGGTTATCTCTCAAGTCGTAACATTCTTAGCCCGCCCGTCAGTCCGTCCGTCCGAGTGGAATGTCGATAAGGCGCGAGATAATGTGGGACAGCGGCGCGTTTTCTACCGAGCGCGCTCCATTTCGACAGCGCGCCCCGATAATAGCCGTATTGTATATGCGTACACCTATATATCTCGAGCGATAATGGTACCCCAAATATACACAAATATGCATAATGATAACGAGAGCAAAGAGCCGGTCGACAGAAGTTGGAAAAGGTGGAGAAGAAACAAATTATCGATATACACCTCTTTAGAAAGTCAGTATATATCGACCAACACTTTCGACACGGTTCGTCAATAGAGGCGGAGCTACCTTTTTATCTGTGTTTTTTTTTCCTCTGTCTCATTGTGGACACAGCATTGTCCGCTCTTCATTCGTTACGTCGGCGTCGATTCCTTTAATTGTGAGAACTTTTCTTAATACCCCCTGTTTATGCACGCGTGACTTATGTTTGTCCTTTCAAACGGAAGACACGCTACGATTTTAACAGCAACTTTTCACGCCTTTTCCATTCAGTTTGTCAGAATCGACATTTGTCTCTTTTGAAATTGTCTAGTTTTTTTTTGTTTTGGAGGGCGCTTAATGCTTTTGGAGTCTTACTTTTTGCTGTCAATGGTAGGTAATCTCTAGCAGTTTTTTCCCTTGGAAAGACTCTCTTAAAGACTGCCTACCGCTGACGCCGTCGTGCCTTCTGAATTCTCTTTGCTGATTTTCAGAAACATTTAAAATACCAGCTCAGCAGGTGTCTTAAAACGCGCGTGTGACACGTTGCGATATAATCACATTTTTTTGTCCTTCAGTTTAGGAAGTCTCGTATTTTTTCTCAACGTAATCTCTATTGCTCTTTTCGAAATACAGTATCGTACGCTCTTCTCTCTTTTTTTTTGCCATCTTGTCAAATTAACCCTTAGCCCGCAAACCTGGGTCGTTTTCGTCCGGGCGAAAATCAAATATAGTTGTAACTTTTGAATACAAATTATGTGAAAAAATTAAATTGTTTATAATTTTATGATTGACATTTTAAAGTGAAGCTTTGAAACATCTTCATGAATTTTTTCAGATTTTTTGCAGCCCTTTAACACTTAAAAAAACGTCATGACCCAGGTTTGCGGCGTAAAGGTGCCAAAAAAACGTTTGCAGGTTAAGGGTTATTTTAAAAGATATAAATTCCTCGAGCTGCTCCATCACGCAATCCCTCACGTCTCGTTCGCGTCGATAAATTATCATTCGGATTCTTTATATCGATTAACTTTCCGAGCGTGTTTTTCTCCGTCCCGTTCGGAAGTCGGCGACCGATGGTCGAGACTCGAAAATTTCGACGAAAAGAATCCGTATAGCGTCCCGACGACTTTTCTCTCCGCGGGGCGTCTCGTCTCGCAACACCGTGACGAATTCAATTGACTCCAGAGAGGCGACCGAAGAATCTACAACTATAAGGCGTGAAAGAAAACATCCCATGTTGTATGCATATCCGAATTTAAGTAATCTTCGAGAAGTGACCCCCGCGGACTTTTGTTTTCGAAAGCGACGAAAGAGAAGTTCGGAATTACACGAACGATTAAGGAAAATCGCTTTTTCCCGGCGGAGCTGGCCGAGAAGGAAAAAAGCAACGTTCGTCGAAGAGCCGTTCGTCATCCAAAACGGAAGCGTCGTCGGAAGTACCTCCTTCGGCGGAGAGCACGTGGAGGGCGCGCATCCGAGGCGACACCTGGCGCCCGGAAGGTGGCGGGCCGAACGTTTCTTCGCCGACGTCGGCCGCGTCCGCGTCGGCGACGCGGCTCCGGCTCAGTTGACACACGCGCGTCGTCGGGTGCGCATCGTATCGCGCACGTCGCCCGTTAATTTAGTCGCGTCTAATGCCCGCGGTTTTCCGTGCGGGCGCATGCAGGAACGCCGTTTTACTCATGCGCGACTCGCGGATGCCCCACGTGCAGTTCGCGTCAGCTTGAATTCGGCCGCCACCCCGAGGCTGGACATGAGTGCGAGGGTGAATTGATTCCCTCCCCCTCCTCCCTCGGACCCTGTTTTTCTCTCCCCCCAATTTTTCGTTTACGCACGCTTCGCGGCTGTGATGTGCGACGGCGAGAGACTCGCTCTTCACGAGGCGCGGTAGTGACGTGTAACGTAAAAGGAGGGAAAAAAAAACAAGAAGAAGAGTCAATCAGGATATTCAGATATGTACCCCGGCGCCACTATGAACGCGGCGGCGGCGGCGGCCGTGGCGGCCGCGGCTCGACATCCGGTACGTATAATACGAGAGACCCTTCTTTTGTTCTTTCCTTCGTCGGGGTCCGCGGGGATTGGGAAGACGTTGTTGGGCGGGACGCGGGAAATCCAGGGGACGCTATTCCCTCCGAAATGTCGAGCGCCGAGCGAGCGCCTTTGATCGTTCTTTTATTTTTTTTTTTTTTTTCACGCGGATCGTTTCCTGATTACTTACGTCGATCAATCAATTTATTAACTTCAGCTTACATCGCCAATTTTTTCTTAAAACACTCGTATACCATTCATACTTCTTATGTTCACTCGTATACAAGGGGACTTACTCCGGATTCCATTGAGCATCTTCGAGTCGATTGAATTCTTCGCGGAAATACCGAGGCAATTTTCTAAGTCGTAAAAAAAATTCAAGATTCAGAATCAGTTCGGGATCAAGAGCCCAGTGAGAGAAACAAATGATACCCTTCGGTTCCATTATCCCTTGTTGAAAGGAATTTTAATCAATTTACTTAAAAATCTCAATCGAACGATCGGTAATAATAATTTAATATACGAGGATACGCAACGTCGAAAGCCCACGGTCAGTCGCGACGATCAGCCGTCAAAGGGAATTCGACTCGAAATTGTGTACTCTCCGAAGGAAACGCGATTAGCGAAGGACACTCCACACATTGATAAGATAAAAGTCTCGCGTTTCGCGTAATTTGCCTTATCTACAAACTGAACGAGGAATAAAGTCCGTAAACGCAAACGCCATAAAGATTACGCGACACGCGGGAAACGGCGGCGGTGAGACTCGATGAAGTTGACGAGTCAACTTATTGTGGTCGAACATTTCTCGAAAATTCCCAACTTTTTCCATTTCCGAATAGACAGGTATTTCTTTCCGTCTCGTTCCCATTGTGATCCCGTAAATATTTCCGAACTTTTCACTCAGGGGACCAGTCTTCGCATTTATTTGGAGACGTCCTACGTGTTCCGAAATACCGTAGAAGTTTGAAATTTCAAGCCGAAGTAACACGATTATGCTGTGAAACGAGGGTCGCCGTTGATGATCATGGTCCTTATCAATTTTTTTTTTTCGCTCTGCCCAGCTGTATCCTCTCTCGCATTCCTTTTACGCTTTCTTCGGATTTATACCTCGCCTCTCCGTCCTCCTGAGCTTGCGGGGAGTTCAATTATAAAGACAGATTAATCTATTTGTATCTATCTGCGATGATCAATCGCGAAGAAAATTATACGCTCCTCCTTCTTTTATTTCCCCGTTGCGCTCGGACGTGTCTGCGAAACCGCGTTATTTCGAGTTAATCGATCGATATCTATCCGCCGCGCGGTTATTACCACAGATACACATCGCTCGTACCTAGGAATCGTATTATTTCTCCACCGCTGTCAACGTCACTCCCCGCGGGCTAACGAGATAATTAAAAAGTAGCGGCGGGCCGAGCCGACGCGGCGGACGTTTTCCAGGCCGACCGACGCGACGGCGCGCGGAGAGCTTAGACCAATAAATTCTTTCCGGCAATTATTTATTTTTCTACCGCGATTCCCCTACGTTTTCCCCTTCCCCCTTTCGACTAATGCTTGATAGTTCCGCGCCCTCGTCACGCACGCACGCACGCACGCACAGATACCTGCGCTAAGTATCTGGGCGCAACCCGCGCATAAATACGCGCCGGATGAAATTGACCTACGTTATATGGAGGGTTGAGAGCGGGGAAGGAGGAGCAGAGGGGGGGGGAAACCCGGACCACGCGCGCGGACAGAGCCGAGCCGACGATGACGGAAAAATATTTGGCCGCCGAGCAAATTTTCATTCGACTGTAAACACCCGGCGAGCCGAAGCGGAAAAGCTCGTACGCGAACGACGAAAATAAATCTATATATCGCGGCGCGACGCGGAAGGGCGGGAGGGAGGGAGGGCACACAAGAGGGCCACCCCGGAGCCGCCCCGCGCCTGGTGGTCCGCAATTGCGTCATATCTATATAGCTGCCAGCGCGCGCTCCGATGATTACCCGCGCCCGCGTCCGGAAAAGCGGAGCGACGAGAGAAAAAAGAGTTAAACGGAAAAGTGGGAAAATAGACACGCAGGGGAGAAAAAAAAAAGGAGAACGGACTCGCCACCGATCGTCTTAGGAGACGCGTTTCCGCGGCCAAGGCGAAAATAAACGCGCGTCAGGTATTCCGAGACTTCGCGGCGGATTTTTCCATCATCGTGACGTTTTCCTCAAAGTATTAATCTTGTATCTTCTCGCTAATCTTCGCTCATGCTGAGGAATCATGTTTTAGCGACGAGGCGACCTTTCGCTCCGGGGAAAGCAGGATTATACTCGGACGATCGGTTAATTTAACCAAAAGCACTTGCATTTGTTTATATTAAACATATAAAATATTCGTTCTACTTATTCCTCGTGCTTGTGTCATTTTTTATCTACGCTTATACTTTCGCAGGCGCGCGGTGGAGCGATATCTCATTAGCGTTCCACCAGCGACGACACAGACCGATCTGCCGTTGTAATTATTTGCCGGCGCGACGAGAAGAGATGGGGACAAAATTGAAATCGAGACGAGACAGGGGAAGAGAGAGAGAGAGAGGGAGGAAGAGGAGGAGAGAGATACCGCCGAACGATATCGCTCGCGCACCACGAAATTTGCGGGCCGCGGGCTCGCCCGCTCGCGCGCGCTTCCGCAGAACCGCAATATGCATTGGTAATTACACCGCGATGAATTACACCGTGGAATGAGCGAAGCGTGTTACGTGCAATTGGCGCGAGCATTATAAATCTCGTCACGTGCAAACAGTTGGCCACCTCGTCTTCTGTCTTTCTTCCTCTCTCTCTCATTCTCACTGAATTCATACGCGTTGAGAATCTCAGATGAAAATTGTGCGCGAACGAGACGTGAGATGCGTCACATTTTTTTAACAACACGCCGTACAATTTTAATCTGTTATCACGCGCAGTGACGCGCAATAACGCAAGTGGAGTCGATTGAGCGTCGACAATGGAACGCCTTCAATTTTCGAAGACTATCACGTGTAATCCACGCGAGCACTGAGTCACGTCTTTACATGATAGTAACGAGTTTACTGATTTATCGGAAAGTGGTCCGACGCGCTCTCGATTAATTCGCGTCTCGTACGATGTAAATCGCGAAGAGAAAATAACGTAAATATTACGCTACTTATATCTGTCGCGACCAAACTGTCGAGCGGATTTGGTGACTCTCGGCCGTCATCGTCATTGTCACCGTGCCACCAACGCTTTCGATCTTCGGAGACGATTGGTATCATGACTCCGTCACCGTCGCTCTCGTCGTCGTCGTCGTCATCCTCGTCGTGACGCTCTGGTGCTTGACCGAGTTGACACAGGCGGTGGTTATTGGCACTCTGCGCAGGGCCGCCAGGGCTGTTTACGTACAAGCTGTACAAATATTATTTCCGGGCAAACCGGCCCGTCGATCATTACGAAACCCCAGGCGGAAAGTTTCAACGGATACTCCTTGCCCCGCTCTCCTATACCTTCCTCTTTGTATACACACAGACGTATACACACGTATATCGGGCTCTTGTGGTAACGTTGAGCCCTTTAAACCGACGATCCTGCGTCCCTCGAAACGACTGTCCTATATAGAAATTAGATCTATTGCCCGGATCGAATCGAGGATCTTCGAAGTCTTGTATTTAAAGATATATATGGAGCTTACACTGATCTTTGCTACACTAATAATAAAGCCGGTCATTATGTGTTCGCACTCCACGAAAAGGTGGCACGTCCCGGAATATTCTTTCCCAGGGGAAAAAAACTTTGATTCAAAATACGATAGAGAGATTACTATTGTCACGATCCGCGAATAGCGAAATAGCGTATTAAATCGTTGGGTCGTAATTCAGGTGTTGAAAGCCATTTGGTAATAAAAATTATTAAAATTATATAAAAAAATTATTGTGATAAGTGCATAGGTACGTGGATAAGCAGCAGCAATTCACTCAACTGTTGAACAGAACATCTTCTAAGAAGATGATACGAGTCTCTGACGAGATTCATACCTTGTGATGTTAAAGATTGTATTTTGTAAAAAAAAAAAGAAATATGTTTTAATATAAGAGAATTAATCATCAAGTCTGAAATTATAATCGACTGTTGAATTAGCAAAAACTGTCCATGCGCGCATAAAAAAGGGAGTTTCAATATCGCTTCTGTTTGCCTCTTCATCTATACATCTTTTTGTCACGCGTTCTTTTTTCTACGTTTTTATATCTGCGGTTTTTTCGCCGAGTCTATCTCGCGTCTAGACGTGTAAAATTATCTTTTATCACGGAGTCTGTCTATGATTAATTAGTGACCGTGAGGGTTCGTCGAGCACGAAGATTTCTATCGCGTCGAAGCGGCGCGACGTTAATGTCGGGAGTGTATTTAACTATTTAATTAATCGTCGCTAATCAATCTGGAAAAACCGCCGAGCTCGTAACTCGACTCGAGTGATTTGATTGTCGACATCTACCAATTTAAGGCCCGGCGGAGCCGTCAGATAAGAAGTATTAAAACGCCCGGCCAACTTGTTCAAATTCTCGCCGTTCTCGTTGAATTTTTTCTTCGAAATGTTTCAACGTTAATGTAAAATATTGACACTGAGCGATTCTTAAGCGCAATTAGTCGACCGACGACGGCGCGGCAAATAAGAAGCTTTTTGGCACACGCGTTATAGGTGACGCAATCCGGCTGACTTAATTACGGTCGTTAATTCAACCACAATGGAGTTCTAAATCACCGCGTTATCTCGTAAACGTATTTAGACTTAAACGCGTCTCATTTTGAAAGAACGTCGCGTTAACATCGGCTGTGATCGGTCGTAAAAGAAATCTTGACAAAAGGAGCGCGCGAGAAACGACGCGAGCGGAATCACGAAAATTCTCTCTCTAGAGATTCCGTGACTTTTTGCTTTCAAAGCGACGCGACGGAGGGGGATCGTTTTTGTCGCGCGGGCCAACGCGCCGCGTTTTGCTCCCGTCAAGTGAGAAAAAAAAAGAGAGGAAAAAGGGTATCGCGATCGTGTGTGCGCGCACGTGACGCGCGACTTGACACGTGTAACTTCGGGCAGGCCGAGCGAGCGCGCACGCGCGTTTATGCCCCGTGTACACTGTTCACAATAATGAGGAGTTTGCACAGACCGGGATCCCGACGTTCTTCAAACAGCGAGAGGCAAGGACAAACACGGCCCTATATGGACGGATGGACAAACACGACGTATGCGTTCGTGCTCGCTCGCTCGCTCGTTCGCTCGTTCGCTCGTTCGCTCGTTCGTTCGTTCGTGCCCATGTCGTCGGATCGGCGTTAAACTGACGCGAACGCGACGCCGAGTACCTATACCGCTACGAGAGAGCGAGCTCTTCGCCCTTCCCGCCGCGCCGCCACCGCCGCCGCCGTCGCCTCCGCTACGGAAACTATCGACCATCACCCTCGCTCAACAAGCACCATAAGCGATATGCTGGCTAACATTTGCCGGGCTAAGCACACAAATACGATACAGTGCTGTTTGCCCGGCCGCCAGTGGTACTCGATCGCGCCTACGATATCGCCGGAATCGGTATCGACATCGGCATCGGTACTGCTGTGCACTAACGGTTACATTCGTCTCGTGATCATAGAGATTTATGAATGATTGAATGGAGGCGATATGCGGAGCAGCGTCATGAGAGCGTCGAGATATCCGCTAGATCCTCGCGAGAGGAAAAGGGAAAGAGAGAGTTAGAGAGAGAGAGAGAAAGAGAGAGGGGGAGAAAGAGAGAGAGAGAGAGAGAGAGGCGGTGTAGCGTGCAGCGTGCGGCATGTGCCATCCTGGCGCATCCTGGCGTGACGGCCAGGTCAGCTGGTCGGTGGTTTGCGAACTATCTCAATTTGCCTAAGCCGCAACCACGGCGACCGCGAAAACCGCAACTTCCCTCGTCGTGGCCACCTTTGGACACCCGCCCCTTCCCTCCTCTTCTACCCGCAATTCCTCTCTTCCTCTCACCGCGACCTCCATCCGACTATCCGTTTCCTCTCTGCCTGCCTGCCTACCTATCTACCTACCTAACTCTCCTTTCTTCTCACGCTCGCCCGCGCCATTGTCGCGCGTCTCAGCTCCAATCCCAATTTCGAGAATTTAGCGAGTTCTGGTTCGTAATACGGCCCTCGACCGCACTGGCGGGACACGCGCGTTGCGTCTCTCTCCTCTCCGGAGAGATCGAATGACTTTGACCCTTCCTGCCGAGAGCGGCGACGCCTTGAAACACCGCGCTTATTGTTTCGAGTCAAGAATTCATTCATTCATTGTTAAGTTCAACGTATGTCATTAGTTTAGATGAAGAAGTCGGACAAACGTTAATTCTCCACATGACGCCGTCAACAGATATCAATGTCGTCGCTCGCCGCGCCGGGTAATTTACGGATCCGCCGAAGGACGCAATGTCCGCTTACGGAGGATGTCGTTAACGATATATATATATATATATATATTTATCACCCACACGCACGTATTCGTACGCGACACAGCCCAGGCGGCTCATAGTTTCGGTTGTAGCGTGTAATCCTCGCGGACACCGCAAACATGTAATTAACACTTGCTCTCTCTCCGCGCGCGCGCGCGCGCACGTGAGAGCTGCCGTTGCACCGTAGCTCTCTCGGGCTCGAGAGACGATAACCGATTGCCGGGCCGACTACGTGTAATCGCGCGTGCACGTACACGCGTTTTACGTGTGCGCGCGTCTACATCTGTACCATCTACTATGAACCCTCGCCCCCTCCCTCATGTGCTCCAATCTACCGCGAGCCTCGTATCACTTTCGCTTGAACGGCGCCACCCCCTGCCCTTTCGCGGTCGAACAGCTGTACGGAGTTAATTATTCGGGATGGGAGAGATCTCTCGAGGGAGGGGGAGAGGTGGAGCGATCGATCGATCCGTCGACGTTTCTGGGACACGGATCGATTGATATTGATACATACATGTCGTACCGGCTAGACCGACTAGCGCGAGGTTTCTCACGTTTGTTTTTTTTCTTTTGTCCGCAGGGCCCGCCGCAACCCAACCAGCCGTTCAAGTTCACGATCGCTGAGTCCTGCGACAGGATCAAGGAGGAGTTCAATTTTCTGCAGGCACAGTATCACTCGTGAGTATCAGCGATCATGTGCTTTTTGCCGACATCGATATCGTGGCTCCGACATCGCGCCGCGAGGGAAAAAAGAAGCACTTTGCCGTTTGCGACGTTCGATTCTCTCTTTCTTTCTCCTCTCCCTTTCTTTCCTTCTTACTTTTGTCTGAAACGCGGAAACGCGCGCGTAAGGACTGCGGCAAAGTCGTATCGCGCGCTTGCGGAGAGAAAAAGGTCTGGGAACGGGCGCAGCTGCCGGGCGCTCGGCGGAGTGCACGCTATATCCTGCAAACGTAGTTTGCCACGACAGATACGTAATGGCAGCTCGCGAATACACGAACTCGAGCTTCTCGAGTTTCACAAACGCCAGGAAAGACGGGCCTTGCATTTTTCAGCAGTGCACGCGGGCGGGCGCGCGCGCGGATCGAAACTTTTCTCGTTGTCCGACAGACGGTTTCTTCCTTTTCTTCGCTTTTTCTTTTTTTTCTTTTCGCTCGCCACGTACGGAGCATATTCTATTCGCGAAAAGAGAAAGAGAGAACGCGGTTTCCGCGGTTCGCGGTTCTCTCGTTCCCTCGTCTCCTCCTCTCTCGTCTCTCTTCCTTGATTCGAATCAACCTATAGACGAGTCGACTGTTTTCGCATGCGTTTCACGTTATGTTCTTTCTCTCTTTCCGCAGGCTGAAGCTAGACTGCGAGAAACTGGCTAACGACAAGATCGAGATTCAGCGTCACTACGTGATGGTAAGTGCAATCATCGCTGCGTCGTAAAGTTAGACGTGCCAGTTAGACGCCGTAACGTTTCCCTCGACTACCTCTTGCCTCCGTATTCCTCCTCCTTTTCCCTCTCTCTCTCTCTCTCTCTCTTTCTCTCCCTCGTCTCCCGTATCCAGAATAATCATGCTCGCTCGACCGCTAAACCACCTCGGCTTCTTAGCATTAATTGCATCCTCCAAGTCGGTGTCGGGGTCGGGGCTTTACATTGGCTCGTTACGTTGCGCGTAACGTAGTCAGATATACTACAGATACATGTATATGTATGTATGCGCTCGTGCATAGCTAATGACTCTAAGAGCCAGTGGCTCTCATCGAATTAGTCTACAATGCTCACACAAGCGCAGCTGTCTCGCACGTTTAATGACGGAGTAATACGCTGGTTAGGTCATGGCGGCCGACGACGGCGGCGGTCTACGTCTCGTTAATATTCGAGCGTCTTCTCCTATCCATGCGTCTCGCACCCGCGATCGGCCCACCACCGCGCTCTCCTACAGCGCGACACCAAAGAGAGAAAAGAAACGGACGAGGCGCCGCCGCGACGAAGAGTTATTTATGAACTTTCAAGAAGCCGTGAGAGGGAAAAAGTATCCTCGATCACTCGGGGAAGGGTTCTGAAATTTCTTCACGCGACTGAAGGATCGAAGAAGCGATAGGAAATGACGCTAAATTGAATTGAAAATAAACCTCAGATTTTCTAATCGCCATTATACAAATTGGCAACAATTTCGAGATCGCGCAACATCCGCGTTACGCCGTTAGTCCCTTATTTACCCTCTTCATCGGGAGCATCGCGATAATTAAATCGAAAACGCGGCGTCGTTGCGCGAGCTTTACGCTCGTGGCCGTCGATTTACCGTTACCGTTTTAATTTGTCGACCTAATCGGCGTGTAGGCACGCACTACTTTAAACGCAATTAATCTCTGCTTTAGTCCATTTGATACAAATGCTCCCTCCCTCTCTCTCTCTCTCTCTCTCTCTCTCTCTCTCCTCTTCTCTTCTCTTCTCTTCTCTTCTCACCACCGTTCGCCGCCGATGCGCGACGCTGTCCTCGTTAACGCGCGTTAAGGATGTTGCACCGCTCGCCGCAACGAACGAACGTTGTTGCCCCCGGGGAAAGAGTGTGCCATTGGCCGATGCCGTTGCCGCTACAGCCGGCCGATCTCAACAGTCTCCGTTAGCGCGCCCTCCATCCCCCGGCAGTCGTTTCCAGGGTCCTATCTCTTCCCTCTCTGCCTTCACCTCCGCCACCGTGTCTATCTCCCGGGTGAAATAACTTACTTACAAGCGCAATTAATTCGCTCGAGTAATTACTGGGCTAATGGCCCGTAAAATTAAGAACCTGTAACCCGGACGGTGCGCGTTTACACGCGTTCGCCTCTTCGTCTCGTACTTCTCACTCGCGCGCGCCATCTCTCTCTCTCTCTCTCTCTCTCTCTCTCTCTTTCTATTTCTCTTTCTCTTTGCAACTGCAACTGCAACTGTGGCCCACCTTTCAAATACACTCGGCGGACTGGAGTACATTATCGCGATTAGCAATAATTAATAACACGTTAGTGTAGTTGAAACGGCTCTCTGTTCGAACCGGCCGCAGGAGGATTTAAAGGAAATATCTGACGGTTTGCGATGCAATCGCCACCCTCGAAAAACATCCCCTATTTCTCCCCTAGTTGCCGAGAAATGTTGATTTCTTAATTAATTACATCACGGGAAATTGCCAGTTGCATTGATTTCCTAATTAATTAGAAAAATAAATCTCTGGAAATTTGCAAATTGCCATACGATGCTTTATAGTTAATTACTGAAATGTATTATGGAAAATTTCTCTGTTGCAGTATTACGAGATGTCTTATGGTTTAAATGTGGAGATGCACAAACAGGTGAGTTTGAACGTAAGTTTCATTCTACTCCGATCTTTTGGGGTTGCCGAGGAAAAATTCGGCTTTTTTAATCTAAATTTTTTTTATTATTTGCGCTCTATTTATACATTAAGGCAGTTTTGTTTTCCAAATACTATCATTACACTTGGGTGTGCGCGCGCGCGAGCATTCTGCTTCTATAAATCTTCATTACATTTTATTCTTATATGTATCATAATTTTTCCGACTTTACTCGTTGACTACCTTATCTTCTTTATCTTCTGATATCGTGATATCAATTCTACAATCTTCTTGTGTGCCTAGAATAAAATAGACTTCTCTATCTATATCTATATTTGTCTCTCTCGATATATCCATTCGCTTATTTATGACCCAATGTCCGGCAAACACGTTGCCGTTGGGCCATCAGGTTCAAAGAACGGCGAATGCATCTCGAGATTCTCATGGAGGACGGCGGAGAGAATCGTCGTCGCGTCGGTGGAAGGGCTCGGCTCCGTAAATATCGTCTCATTATTTCGTGCGTCTTACACGTTTCACGAGTGCTTTATTCTCGGAATACGCGCGCGTGCGCGTATACGCACGGATCGTAACTACCGCGCCGCGTCGCGAGGAACTGCGCGCGCGAACGCGACGAAAATAGAGGAACGCCCCGTTGACAGCGGATCGCCTCCCGGTCGGAAATATGTAGCCAGCCTCGCTCGTTACTCGCGCGTTTAAGACGACGAAGCGTTAGGTGGTCACCGCCTAACTCGCGCTTTCATTACTCACTCGACGCGTCTCTCCGTCCGTTGAGATATGCGGCCGGGGGCACCAGCCGAGACTGCAGCTGAGATTTAAACTATTATATGCTATTACCCCCGCGTGCGCGTCCCACATTCTATCTCGTTTCCGAGAATTCTTAATCCGCCTGTCGAGCCATATTGGCTAAAACGCGTATTCGCAATAAGCACCGAAAATAATCGAGAGGATCCGTGACGTCGAGTTTTCTCTTCACACGAGCCTTTTTATTAATCCCGTCTTTTTTTACGACAGAATAAATGTTAAATCTTTAAACTGTTCTAACCGTCTAGTCCAACGTATCAAATATACTATAACGGATTATATGTGTAATAGATTTCTTCGATTTATTTTATCGTAATTATATTTTCCATTTATCGTATACTTTTATCATCGTTACAGACGGAGATAGCTAAACGTCTGAGTGCACTCCTCACTCAAGTCATACCATATCTCCCTCAAGATCATCAACAACCGATCGCTACTGCCTTTGATAGGGCGAAGCAAGTCACGATGGCTGAATTAAATACCATAATGGGAGTAAGTACATAAATATAATTTAATGAGAAACATACACATTGTACGCGAACAAGCTATCCTATAATTTCCAAACCTTCCGGCAAAAATATAACAAATATAACATGAATAATTATTTTATCTTGGTTATTATTTCGCCATCGTTATGTTTTTCATGGCGTGCCAGATTTTCTTTATTCCACAGCCGCGATGATAAAACCGCAATTGCGCGCGCAACCGAAACGGAGTTGACATTCGGCAGACGCGTCGCGTATAATTAAATTCCGAGTTGATTCTCGCGCGCATGATTCGAATAATTTCTCAGTCCCGAGGACTTGTCATTGTTGAGACAGGCATATACGCCGAAAGAGAAGTTGATGCTTAAGGTTGAATCATCGCGAAAATTAATGTATAATGTTCTCGTTTAAATCTTCTAAATGTCGAATTATTGACACAAATATCGGTTTCGCGATGGAAATAATTTCTCTATTACGTTTGCATAATATCTTCTCACTTTGCAAAGTGTTTCCCATCGATAAATTAATGCCAAATCACGCGCGGAGCGAAAACATTAGCTAGATTTAACTCGCGGTGATGCGTCCAATCGAGACGCCTTTTATCGCGACGAGACCGCGCGGGGAAAAATGATCGCTCGGACAAGGCCGATTGCGGCACCAAACCGCAATCTCGCCAATCTGTCATTACGCGACGCGCGTCGCTGTATATATACGCGGGAATATAATTAGCGTGCTAGTATGTTACGGGCTGTCGAGTAGGGGTTCGTGGCGAAGGGATTCGCACGACGACGGGGAAAGTACGGGGGAGACGGGGGTGGTGGCACACAAAACGCCGCGCGCGCGGAGGGCAAGGGTGTGCGGCGCAGACCGAAGGGACGATGAAGGCAAATAGACAGAAGCGCTAACCCTCATGAATATGTATTATTCGGTAAACAGAGGTTGAATCAATATTTCGTTTAATAACACTGCGCGAGGAACGTATAGTCCTCCATCCCCCACTTGTCCCCCCCTGCCCCCTCCCTTCACGACCCCTTTCCATCTTCCTCCCGCTCACCTCGGGCGAAACGCGATGACGCGGTCGCGGGGGGCTCTCCGATCTTCCTCTCTCTCTCTTCCCGCTTGCTTTCTCTGTTCCCGCGCCACACGCGTTGCGCGTATTATTCACGGCGCGTTAAACCTCGTTTGGGACTATTACGTTTCGTTTCACGCGCCGGAAACGAACGCCGCGATTTTCGACGTGCACCGGCATTCCGCCGCGAGGGTCGCGCGATTTTTCAATCTCGCGATCGGAGATAACGCGCGAGTTTTTATCCTACGCGAACGTTTCAGGAGGGCGATATATTTTTTAACGTCATCTCCGTATATTCGCGATACCAGTCAGAAATTTTATTCTAAGCAATCACGTTGAATTATCGTCCGCTCTCTTGCCCATCTTCCCCGTGTCCATTTTTTATTTAATTTCATGTAATAAAATATACCTTCGCTACGTAGCGTAGCGAGTTTTTCGAACTCAATTTCGTTGGCCCATTATCGTGTCTCGTGATCGTGGTCCTTGGGAATCTTCGCACGTACAACAAAACCGCGCATATGCGCAAAATCGATTTGTACGAATGATATTTTGCACGCGCGGTTTACAGCAACAGAGGCCAGACATACCGCGGTTCCTTCAGCAAATGCACGCTCAGCAAATACCACCGGGGGCGGCGATGGGTCATCCGGGTCTACCTGGACTTCCCGGATTGGGGCCAACTGCCGGTCTTCCGGTGCCAACTTCCGCGTCCGCGGCTTTGCTCGGTCTCGGATTGACTGGGACGGCCGGCGCGGCCCCCGGGACGACCGCCGCCGCGCATTCCCTGTCGATGCTCGTCAAACCCGAGATCCACCGTGGTCAACCGGATGACCTGAAGAGCAACGGCGGTAAGTCGACTCTGTAACTCCCCGATATCTTTGATATGCGGCATAATTGTGTCGCTATGTCAGGTGACTCGAAACCGCTTCTCGCATTTCGCAGATTTGTGAATAAATTCAGAATTTTTATCTCCTATTATCTTTTATCCTGACGAAATCCGGTTATTATACGATTATTCGTTGAGACAATTTCATGCTATTTGATTCCATGCGATTCGAAAGATAGCGCTTTGCAATTGATCTTTCTGTCTTTTGCGATCAATGTACGGGAACAAAAGAAAATTTTGAGTAAAATTCCGATTTCTGGTCACGTTTGATTTAACAAGTGAAATTGATATAAAAAATATTGTTTGCAAAGCGATATATATATTTTTCTGTTTTATATAACATTTGAAATGAAAAAACTGGTATGAACATATATATGACATAATATCGGTTACATAACTTTTCGGTATTATAGGGTATTATAACGATATTATTACTATGTTATATTATTGAAAACATTAATATATGAAATTATAGTTTCTGCTCTCGTAATGCAAGTTCAAGGACAAACGGACCTAAAGTTTCTCTTGCAAATTTAAAAAAAAAAAAAAGATAATTAATCGTAATCGTAATTAATTGCAAAGTTCCGAATTTATATATCTTAATTCGTTCGTTTAACCTGCTTTGTGAGATATACATCATGAGTACACTACAAATCCAATTGATCTGATAACATTAACATTCAATGATATTCAATCATACATGTGTATAATCCATTATAATACCGAAAAGTTATATGTATATGAATATATATATGTATCAGTATGAAAATTTCGGTTATATGTACTGGTATTTGGGCGTTCAGTTTCGGTATATAATTAAAGATTTTTAGCAACGTGGTTTTGAGAATAGAGATAACAAGTGCTAGAGCAAAATTATTTCAGTCTCTGATTTATCCTACACATAATCACGTGAGAGAGGAAAATGTCTACCGATCGTCACAAAGTTAACGAAGATCGACGAAGGGCGGGAGAGGTGTAGACTTACGCACACATACACACATATATATATTTTTTATATGTATATATATGCGCGTATATAGGCGAGACTTTTGACGACCTCTCTTTTTCTCTCACCGGGAAATGTTCAAAGCACTTTATTACGGGTATCCGCTTTCGGCGGAGCGAGCGTGTTTGCGTCACCCTGTTAGCGGACGCGCTAGCGGCGGTTTTCAGCGAAAAGCGCGCATAAATATGCATGAAGATCATTTATATGGGTGCCATCCGGGCCCCCCGTCCCCTCTGCTCTCGCCCTTCTACCCACCCCTATGGCTACTGACCGTCGTTTTACGACGCAGCACGTTATTAACATTTTATCGATACTCGACATTCGATCGTTCTCAATATACTCGCGCGATTCCTTCGTATCTTATCGCACCGACATACGTTTATATAACTTATAACATACCGGATCGTACGGTTTTAAAATTGAAGTATTTACGTAGGTGATGGGGTCCGATTAGCAATCTGGTATATTCATATGGAAACCTGTATGTTTAGACACATCGTTTTGATTCGCAGCGTAGATTGCGATACTATATGTGCATCTGTTTGCTTTCAGGTCTGAGTTCGACGGAGGACCGACACGTGAGTAACATCTTTTTCCATTATATATATATATCACGATGAATTATTTAACTTGCGACGTTGAAACGTCGTGAATCTCAAAGGATTGCGCGAATGCGATCGTTTCTCGTTTTCCCAATGAACACACGGAATTCACCGTATAGCATCGCACGCATTGGCATGTCGATATTTCAGAGATTAGTCAAAATAAAAATGTATGAGAATACGATATACGATACAGTCAAGTTTCCACGAAGTTAATTTTAAATTATTTATTAAATACAAATTTGCGTCTGCGAATACGTATATTGCGTCGCTGCGGAGAGAACACTTGTTGGAACAAAGATTTCGTTAAAGTCTTTCATAAGTTAAGCGAACCGTTTACGGAGACTATTTGTCGCGCTTTGCAAAAGCGATGTGTATTTTGTTATACGGTGTATATACGTGAAAACGCGTACGGCTTGTACAACGTACCCTCGACCGAGTGGCACTTATCGCGGCCTCGTGTATTACACGCACATTACGCGCGTGTAACTTGACTCGCGCGCGCGTCAAGAGTGCAACGAGCGCCGCTTCAGCGTACTTGGCGTACGAGTGCATACGTGCTGCATATTGCAATTTATACTTTCGACCGGCTCGCGTACGGGGCGCGAGGAGGGGCGTTATAAAGTGGCGAGAACGGGAGACAAAGAGGACGGCAGCGTCACTTTACCACCGAGCCTATTTGCATAATTTTCAAGTATCCCCGGTTTCTCTTCCCTCAATCGCGAGACTTCTGAAGAAGTAGGCTCCGCGCACTTGTGACTTTTTTCCCGTGACGAACGCGTGACACGTGCGTGCGAGACGATTGAACGTAACGCGACACAACGTGATCCACCGTGTGCGAAAGATAAACCGTCGCTCAATTTAGAAATTAGATTCCAAGAACGGACGCGCCGTACGCATTCTTTATCTGAAAGAAGTCGCGCGCGTCCGTGCCCCCTCGAAGCCGGCGAGCCCTGGCGCGCCGTAGTCGCGGTAAAAAGGAAGGCGAGAAAAAATAACGTCGGGCAGAAGGAAGGGGTGTATCTTGTATTACGGGTTTGCCGAGTCTGTAATCATCGCGGGACCGCGAAACGCCCATCGACGCCCTCTCATTCCGCCTCTCGCCATTCTATTTTCTTCTCTTCTCGCCCGCCCCGTTCGTCCCCCCGCGGGCACCACTTTTCCCAGGGCCCAACCGCCCTCTCGCGCCCCGCGATCATGCGGTTTTTTTCTTCTCTCGCTGGCGCTTCGTCGATGCGCCCGTTCTGTAATCATTATCGGCTCTCGCAGCTGGACCGCGGATGCGCCCGCGCCTCTCCTCTTCCGTTTTCCCTCTTTTGGCCGTCGCGTTTCCCTATTCGTTTCTCTCGTTCGCGCTTGTTTACCTACGCATCTCTCGTCCGAATTCCATTACAGATTGACCGACGATGCGGGCTCGCCGAAACGCGAGCAACGAGACGAGCGCCAACTTTTCCGCCAGTTCCCTCCGTCCTCCTCCCCGCGTGGAAAAACTTACACGTGGGAATTTATCATCAAGACGCGCGCTAATATTAGATCCTACGCGAATTCTCCGGCACGTTTGTATTTACGCTGGATTTTCGATGGTCTGGTATAGGTTTGCGCGCATCTCCGCAATTATGCTAACTCGTAAATTAGCAGATACTATCGCGCGCGCACGATATCATCGAGTAGGCTCGTTCTCTTTTAACATTTTTTTTTTTTGAGCACTTTTTTTTACGTTCGTTTGCGAGCGCTATTTATATCATGCAATTCATCCACTCCATATTTATCTTCAAATGTATGTACACCGTTGCTTCGTTTGAGGGGATTTTTTCCGGAGCGCATGATAAATAATGCTTAATAGATAGAAAATAAATAAATAAATAAATTTTGCGAAGCACCGTCGACCAGAGACACACGATTTTATATCGTACGCGCGTATACCGACGCGCTTCATGCCGCTCGTTAAATTGATATTTCATTGAAAAGTGTCCACAGATGAAAAATCGGCGCGGCCGAACGCGATGGAAGTTACGTTTTAATACGTTCGCGACGAGTCCGGATATCGGGGCGGGCGATAGTAGGGTAAAGTCGAAATCGATTATCGCGGGCGCTCGCGTGACGATTGATAATAACCCGCGCCGACGCCGGTAATTACGGTTTTGTCACGTTCGTCGGCGCCGCAGGGAATATGTGGCTAATCCGTTGTTCCAGCCTGTACTTGCCGCGCGGTGTCTGTTGTTAAACGAGATTAACGATATCCGCGGGAGATTAACAGGGTGGGAGACGAGGGGGCGAGAGGGAGAGAGAAAGAGAGAGGAGGCCCGTATAACCCGTTGGAACGACGCGTATCTTCATCCCGTGTATCGCGTGTTCGGTTTACGGCGGCATATACCGCGTATCGCGTACGCGAACGTCTATCTTTGAGGAGAGGCTGGCTTCCCTCCCTCTATCATGCGTCGTAGAGAGCTGTGGAATATCGACAATTCGCCGCGAGATTACGATTCGATGTTCCTCGCTCGGCGATCGGGTACACGCGTAAATGCGCGCGGCGATCATTTATCTGCCGCCCTTCGCGTAATAAAGTGGCGTCGCTATACACCGCGTGTGTTTTACAGCGGGGCTCGATATCGCCGGCCGACAAGTACAACCGATCGCGCACGCCGCAAGAGGCGACTCACACTCATCATTCTCATCACTCTCAGAATCACCACGATCACTCGTTGCACCCGATGAAGAAGATGAAGAAAGAGCACGAGACGTGTAAGGACGTCGTACATGTAAGTGCTTAATAATAAAAAGATTATCCCATTCGTGTGGCTTCGGTCCGTGCAAACAAACTGTACAATCATTAATCGCAAGATTCAACCCTCGTTGTAGAACGAGGCGATAGCCATAACTGTTTAGTGATCGACCTTCGAGACGTAGTCTCGACTCACGAAACTGCTATTCGAATAACGGATATAGGAAGGGTTATTTAAGTTAGCAAAAGAAAAAATCGGATAAAAAATTTTCAAGACAAAAAATCAAAAAACCCCCTAATTCAAAAACCTCTTCTGTACTCTGAAAATTGAAAAGTCCCTTTCTGTCTTGAAAATTTTTTATCTGATTTTTTCTTTAACTGAGAGAGAGACTCCAATCGCTTCTTCTTACCCTACGTTGTTGACACTTCTCTCACTTAACAGTACATAATTTTCTCGTTGAAAAGAATATTTTTTCTTTCAAAATTTACTTTATTTTCGCTCACAACGCTCTTCCGGAGAGTTTGGGATTAAAATCGACGTTTTGATTGGTCTTTTGCCCGAGCGATAATAGAACGGTAACGTCCACCAGATCGATATTGCGCTGTAGCCGATGAAAAAAATCACATTACTTGAGGGACAACAAGTTTAATCGCGCGCGCGATCATCGGTGTTTCTTTCGCACAGAGTGACGGCGAGAAGAGCGACCAAGATCTAGTAGTGGATGACGCGAGCGACGGGTGTCCGAGCCCGGTGATGAACGGCGTGACATCGCCTCGCGAAAACGGCCTCGACAAAGTTTCCGTGGTTCCGTCGATGGGAGCCGGCGTGCAAACCGTGACGAAGAAGGACTTGGCGCCGCATTCCCCCAGAAGCGGCACGAGCAGCAATGCGAGCACGCCGTCGACCAAGAAGATGGAAGACCGCGAGAAACCGGCGACGCCGATTTCGAAGCCGTACACACCGACGTCAGGATCTGCGACGGCGGCGATCAGCGGAGGGATAAAATCGTCAACCCCGGGCAAGCTCTTGCAAGGACCGTCGGTACCGCCCGGTTCGGTACCACCCCCTGCGGGCGCTTACCCGAGCCCGTTGCACTATCCGCCGCCCGGTCTGCCACCGCCGCATAATCTCGCGCCGGTAGCCCACGGCCAACATCCGCATGTCGATGTGATGGCCGCTTACAACGGTTACGCGACACCTCGACCTCCCGCCGCTTTGCAACAACTGTACGATCCGCATGCGGCTCTGAGGACCTCCGTCGGGACACAAGGAGGAAAACCGTGAGTACCCATATCCATTTCAAAGATCAGCCGACCGGACTTTCTAATGCACGAGTCGAGCGAAAATTTCGGTCGTTCGTTAATCCTACATCTCTTCACTGATAGAAGTCACTAATAACGCGTGGTGATCGAACGGGGTAAAATAAATAAGATAAAATTAATTAAAATTTAGATACAAGTTTTTTTTCAAAGTTGAACTGCGAGTAAAATTAATCAGCTAAATGTAAATCTTGTCTGAAATGAAATTTGAGTTATACAAATAATATAATTGATATCGGAGTTCGGGGAGAGACTTATCGTGATCGTTATCGGACGGGATTTCGCAGTGCGTACAGCTACCATGTGTTGAGCGACGGACAGATGCAGCCAGTGCCGTTCCCGCAGGACGCTCTTATGGGCCCAGGAATACCGCGCGTCGCGCGTCAGATTAGTACCCTCGATCACGGCGAAGTAGTCTGCGCGGTGACGATCTCGAATCCAACCAAGTATGTTTATACCGGTGGTAAAGGCTGCGTCAAAGTTTGGGATATCGGCCAAGCAGGTATGACCGACGTAAAGCCTGTCTCGCAACTCGACTGTCTGCAGCGCGAAAATTACATCAGGTCAGTAATAGCGAGCGAAACGAATTGAGAAACGAGATATGCGTTGGTGAGAAATAAACGCAAACCGCATGTGCTCCGTGTTTCTCTCTGACGCAGATCGGTCAAGTTACTCCCGGACGGTAGGACGTTAATAGTCGGCGGCGAAGCCAGTCAACTGAGCATCTGGGATTTGGCCAGTCCGACACCGAGGATCAAAGCCGAATTGACCTCCTCAGCGCCAGCGTGTTATGCCTTGGCCATTTCCCCGGACTCGAAGGTTTGCTTTAGCTGTTGCAGCGATGGAAACATCGCCGTGTGGGACTTGCAGAATCAGACCTTGGTCAGGCAATTCCAAGGACACACAGATGGAGCGTCCTGTATCGACATCTCCGCCGACGGGTCGAAACTCTGGACGGGAGGTCTCGACAACACCGTCCGTTCCTGGGATCTACGGGAAGGCAGGCAGCTGCAGCAGCACGATTTTAGTTCACAAATATTCTCCCTTGGCTTTTGCCCGACCGGCGAGTGGCTGGCAGTCGGAATGGAGAATTCGAACGTCGAGGTGTTACACGCCACCAAGTCCGACAAGTATCAGCTACACCTGCACGAGTCTTGCGTACTGTCGCTGAGGTTTGCCTCTTGCGGCAAGTGGTTCGTCTCTACAGGGAAGGATAATCTGCTGAATGCCTGGCGTACTCCTTACGGAGCATCGATATTCCAGGTTAGTTAGTGTGTGTTACTTGATTATAATCTCCTTTCATATTCGTATTGATCATAATCTCGTTGTCATCGATAAACGATGAAGAAAGGAGCTTTGTAATAATTGACGCGAAACCTGTTTAAACATATTACGGTCATTTTTTGTTATCAGAACCGCAAACCGCGAGAAGAGAGAGAACTGAGTATTTAATTTATTGGACCGATTTAATTTGTCGAACGAGTCAAATCGGGAATGTTTTGAGAATATTAAAAGAATACGAAAGAATGCACATCTGACATTTAAATTCCGATTCCATCTGCGCTTATTACAAGCCCCGGCGTGCAAATTACACAAATTACGTTCGCACCTTTCACGCGGAGAATAAGTACGGTGTTACGCGCGCGAGACAAGACGGCGAGACGAGGCGTCGAGGACGATCGCGAAACAGCTCATTAAGGAACACTATATAATTACGCGATATAAACGAGCCATCGAGTCGTGACTCGATAAGCAGAAAAAGAGCTGATTTATAATGCTTATGAATAATCGTGTGCGCTACGTGCTGAACGTGCGATTTCGTTATCGAGTGGAATTCGAAGTGGCACAATAATAATAATAATAATAATAATAATAGATATCTGCGTGGCGGGGCTCGTAAATATGTTTACGTTTTTTTGACGTTTCGTAAAACGAGCACAAACCAGCACAAGCGAGTCTTTCCTCTTTCGAATTTTTACAACGTCCTATCTTTCTTTCTTCTTTTTTCCCCCCTCACTTTCTCCGTTCCCTTCTCTCCTGTTTCTCTCCTCTTCCAACGCACCAGCGAGCAGCGCGCTGTTATAACTGTTATCGCGTGCTCACTCGACGATATGTTTGTCGATTATATTTACAGGCGAAGGAATCCTCGTCGGTGCTTAGTTGCGATATATCGACGGACGACAAGTACATCGTCACCGGTTCCGGCGACAAGAAGGCCACCGTCTACGAGATCGTATACGTATGAGACGTATATAGCGCCGTGTGAGAGGCTATCAACTGGCCATTCCATGGAAACAGAAACGCTCGCCCAGAGTTCTTTCGGGACTATTATACGACTGGTTACGACGGATGATGTGATACCGTTGTTGGTTCTCTTTGTTATCGCTGTTGTTACTCGCTCGTTGATAAAAGAGAGGGATCGTCGGCGCGAGGCCGAGCCAAACGGACACGAACAATTTCGGTATTTCCCAGATTTTAATGGTCGCCAATGTTCCCCGCCTCAAAATAAAAATCTGGAAAATACACTTAAGACTGCGATACAACGACGTAAATAAGTATAAGAGCCTAGTGAGAACGCGATAACATCATTTCACGAGGTTATTTTGAAGATTTGACAGAGAGAAGTATTTTTTTTCTCTTTAATAATTTCTAATAAAATATTTGCAGATTATTTACACTTGTTATTCTTTTGTCAGATTGCGATAGAATAGAAAATCGCCGTCTTTCATGAATAAAGGATTTGTCTCGTTTCAAACAGTGAAACAATATTGATTTAAACTCGTAAAATTTCATAATATAACGCTCGGAATGAAGAAGTTGTGTTTACTGCCCCTACTGCCGATTGTTTCGTATTTTTACATGCCATTGCGATCCGTTTCGCTTGGTGCGCACGATCGCTCGTTGATTGTGATTATTCATGTCTCTTATCTGTACATTTTGTAAATAACAGGTTTTAAGTATACCGTGATATTTTTCTACTACACCGTAAGAGAGCGAGATGACAGATGTGACAATTGTAAATATCTCAAGATCAAGACATTTACAAGAGGTCAAGACGTGAAAAAAATCGATCGAATAAATGGCATACGATAATTGAGAATGGCTTATCTTGTCCTTATTTAATATCTCCTTCCCAAATCTTCACTTTTATCTACGTAGAAAAATAAAGTATCCCTCATCGCTGCTATTAATTTGCTTGACGCATCGACATAATTCGGCATCCAGGAAAATGCGAAAAGTTAGTGATGATAAAAGGGGGGTTGGGGCGAAACGGCGAGATGACCTGTCGCACTGTTAAAAACAAAATGATTAGTGGCCGGCACGCCGATAAAAATCGGGGCTGCGCACACAGCGGGCAGGTGTCGGTGGAAATAAAAAAAACAAGGACCACTCGTTACTCCATCCACGCGAACATTGTTAGCGCAAAAAAGAGACATCAACAATATTTAGTTGTATGTTCCGGGGCACACGGCGCGGGCAGCGGCGCGGCGGATCGTCATGAAAATTACGACACTATTTCACCGATAAAAAACAAAAAAAAAGAGAGCAGTCACCGCCGGTCGCGCGGGCAGCGTGCTGACGGTTTCGTGATTGTCATGAAAACAAATCGGGGGCGAGCTCAACCTCCCACGCGCGCGCGGGTGTATACGTGTATAAAAAAAAGCCACCTTTTAAAAAAAAAAAGGGAGGAGAAAAATATACGCGTCGAGCATAGTCGAAGTCAAAACGATTGTATTTACGCCTTCGTATCGCGTGGTGAATCCGCGCGCGAGTCCGCGCCCACCCGGTGTATAATTAGCGAGGCGATGCATGCACGCGTTCAATGGAAGGTTCATCGGCGTAATGTTATTATAATAGTGGCACGTTTTGCATATGTGACCGGGTGGCGGTCGCTTCGGCAGGGGAGAAGAGGGGTCAGGGGTTAGCACGGATCGCACGGACGAGGGAGGAATAAAGTCGGGTAGGGTGAGGCTGCGATGACGGAGGGGGCGAGAGAGAGAGGGGGGCGGGAGTGTGGTTTTACGCGGGTTTTGCCGGACGTATTTGCATGGTAATCATATGCGGCGCGCGCGAGCGAGCGCGGTGCAGGAATGACGCGGCAAGGGATCGGGGAGGGACGACCACGGGGATGAGGAAGAGATAGAAGAGGAGGTGGAGGAGGAGGAGGAGATGACGGTGGTGGTGGTGGTGATGGTGGTGGTGGCGACTATTGGAGCCGCGAGATTTGTATATCGCGGCTAAATGCGTCGGTTATTACGGTTAATTCGACGATGGGCAACGGGGCAGGTTACGCGCGAAGCGTATTACCGCAGTTTATTCGCGCCGGATTATTCGCGTGCGTAAACTTATCGCGTCGCGTTGCTCGCGACGGCCTATAAAATAATGTCCGCGACAAATACGTGTAACAACAATCGGCTGCATAATCCTTCCGTTTCAATTCTGCCTTTTTTTTATCTCAATATTTCGCTTTCGCCGTCCCTCGCGGCTCGGAAATGACTGCTAAAGTATATTCAAGTTGATTCGAAGATTATTGCGAATGTGATTATCCGCACGGCGCGCCATCGTCATCGTCATCGTCGTCGGGCGGCATCCTTCTGGCAGTACGCGATCCAACAGTTGGTGGCACTCGTACAAAGAGCTAATTTTCCCTCTGTCCGTCATGTCGACGGCAACTCTCTGCGCGGCACCGGCACGGCACGGCGCGGCGCGGCGGCAGCGCGCACACAACGCGACAAATTAACAGGCACGCAAATGAGCGAGTTCACGCGCTCGCTTTCGCGCTTGCCCCCACACAGCTCTCCTCATTACAATTGGACACTAATAAACGCGCCAACGCGTGTCCTCTTTCTCTCTCTCTCTCTCTCTTCATCACTCCGCCCGTTATCCCGAGTACGATTATTCTCCTCTTCGTCGACTCTCCTCCCCTGGTCTCCAACGCGATGCGAAGCGTCGCGACGCCGCGCGCCGTACCGCGTCCTACATTGCGTCACATAGATGGACGAGATCCTTTTCGGCGCGAGAGTGATCCGCACGTCGAATCTGCGTCGTCGAAGCGACAGATGCGAGAATGCTCGCGGCGCGGCGTCTCGTTTATATAGACCGTAGTCTCCCGCTCGCACGATTATCGCTCGATTTCGAAATTAGTGCGATAAGCGAGCGGCAGCGACATTGTGGACTACCTGTCGTCGTACATGCGCATCGTTCGGAGGTGGAAAGGACGATACCCGGGGACGGCGGAGAGCGAGAGAGAGAGAGAGACGGCGGCGATGGCGGTTATCCAGATAGCAGATAGCTAGGACGGTGGTCTCGTTTGCGGCTTGACCACCCTTGCGGCGCACTGCCCTAACCGCCCCTAACCACCGTACCGCAGCCACATGGTGTGTGCAACTGGCGATAACGTCGCCCTCGCTCGCAAGCCCGTCGCAAGCCGATGCGTGTCGTTGCACCGGCCACGCTTTCGTGAACGATCACCCCCATCCCTACCCGTTGTTCGTTCCTGTGATCGTCCCAACACAGAAAATAGGATGTCCCAGACCTAGCGAGTCAACTTTCGTCCCCAAGTCCTTTTTACCGACTCCGGGGTCGATGTTTCATTAATGAAAACAGTCGAAAAGAGTCATTATCCCATATTGTGAAACATTAATCATTCATAGCCTTATGTTATAAATCCTGGTATTGTAAACCTGTCCAAATAAAAGATGCAGTTAAACAGAGCTAATGTTAAGTGAAGAATATAAGATTCTGCTACCTATTCGCATGGTCAGTTACATAATTCCCAAAAAGTTTTCTCCATTGTCAGTCGTTTATGACTCAGAGAATCGTCGGCGTCTTGAAGGTTTCCAGTTTCCGTTAAGAGAGATGCAAGTCGACCGAAAAATCTTAGACGAAGGACAGATCCAGGATCAATTTATTTTGCCAGGAATTAGAAAAAGTCGGATCATCTCGGCTATTTAGTAAGTCTACAAACGAAACGCATAAACTTCCCCGGAAAGGATCATCTCCGTGACAAGAATAACTGCTGTTTGTAGACCGGCAAAATATTACGAGCGGCCGATGAAGCTCCCTGTTTAACGACTCACTATTTCGTGAGAAAGAAAGAACCCCCGTTGCCTTTACGTTTTCGAGGAACGAGCGAGGACCAGTTGGACCGCCATAAGTGAAATCCTTCGGATTTTTCGGTTATCTCTATATTCCCGATGTTCCTTTTTCCCCCGAACAGAGATCAGCTTTTCCAAACGCTCGGTCGTTAACCGGTCTAATCGTACCGAATGCACACCGGAATAATAGCAGTAACAAGTAGATAATAGTAAAAGCCTTTACCGTCCCCTTCGAAGCAAGACCCTTCAAGAATGTACGGTAAAGAACGGACGATTATAGTGAGTAAAAAGCGAGTTAAGTTGCTAACGAATATTAGTCTCATTCGGAGTGATTGTCGGCAAAGTGACGGCTGCGCCGACGAGACACAGGAAGTGTAACAGCGTTAACATTTGGCGCAAGAGAGCTGATCTCGTATTCACAGGCCTAGAGTGACATGGGTTCGCATTTATGCGCTGACACGCGGTATAGTGCGCGGCAGATGATAGAAGAGTGCGCGAGCTGAGCGATTCCGATTTCCTAATTGCGGAACGGGAGAGGGAGAGGGAGGGAGCTTCGTAGAACGTCTCCAGTATATTACCAGACGTTCAACGCTCAATCGCTGTTATTAGTATTATGTCAGTTAATTACATTGTAAAACTATCAATCATCATTAGCATTACAATTACGATAACTACATTGTTGTCGGATCGATGGAAAAGGAGGAACCAAGACCGCTGTACCGCATTCTCGAGGAATTGTAATTGGACTTAATGTTGCGCGCATATATCGATACTTTTTGATTCAAGTGAAATATTCTATACTTGGGATGCCCCCGCGTCTGTCGCGCGTGTTCTAAACGCAGAACGTAAAGTACATCAAATATCACGTGTACCTACCACTCGATGGCCTGCGGCGCATGTGCTTACATGTGTACACGCCGATGCAGGACGTACGTATGCATACGCGTGCATACATCGCGTAACCTCTAGAACGACAGAGCGGGACCGTGCCTAACAAACCGCAACGATAGCTACTAGTCGTCGTCGCGTCTCGTCGCGTATGCGCGTGTGTACATACATATACGCGAAGCGCGAGCGCCGTTGAATATTTGACGATCGGCTTCTTCGCGTTTCTCTTCGCCGCAAACGCGAACGCGACACGCGGAACTTCTTCCGAGATTGCTCTCCTCTTCCGTATCGTACTTTTCGCGAGCGACTAACCGCATCGTGCAAACCCACGTCTACGACGACGACGACGATGATGACGATGGCGACCAAGAAGAAGAAGAGGAGAAAAAGGGAGAAAAGAACGAGCGGACGACGACGTCGGAACAGCATGATCATGCGCATATACAGGCGGAAAAAGCGAGAGGAAAACAGAGAGAGAGACGGGGAGAGAGTGGGATCTATGAGATAGCTGTGCGGCCGACACATACGGTAGTCGCAGATCGGCGAGGTAGACAAGGGGCTCGAGCAAGCAAAATGGAGGGCAGGCGAGCGTGGAATATAAAAGGAGGAACGTGAATTCATATCTCGTCCGAGGGATCTCTCTCGCTGCGCTACGCCGCTGAGAGACTGCTTTCGAACGGACGAGCGAGCGAGCGAGAGACGAAGTAAGTGGGATTGGGGAATCGAGAGGCGAAGGAAAGGATAAATCCCCGGACGCGCGGTGCAGGGGGGGGGAGAGGGAGGACGAAGAGAGGACAAGGACCAGCGGGAGAGAAGAGAGATGGGCGAAGAGAGATGGGAAGAGACCCGAGAACAGCCGCGTCCGGCTGTGTGTATACCGCGGATCCGCGCGGACTCCGGGACTCCGGCTCCGTTCTATGCCGTCACTGAAGCGAGTCAGCCAATCTGCGCGCGGCACCGACCAATCGCCTGCCGTTCGCGACGAATACGCGCCCGAGCGCACCACTACCAGCCGCGCCGTCCCGCCAACGCCGGCGCACCTCTCCGCGCGCCCGCGAACTCCAACTCAGGCCAGTCGATGCCGAGCCACGCAAGGATGTAGGGATCTCTTTTGTTCTGCCGTGAGCGAGCGAGCCGTGAATACACGTTGCGTACATACACAATTCTGCCCCCGGTCTAAGGGGTACCGCCGTGTACTCTCGCTTGTAGGCAGGTGAGAAAGCACCGCTGGGAAGGAGAAGAAGGAGGAGGAAGAGGGAGCCGCCACCGCCACTACAAAATTCTCGGATGTTACCGTCGTTAGCCTGCGGTTTTCGGTTTTCGAGGCTCGATGAGCACAACAGGTCGGAATGCCGACGCGACTCCCAAAAATTCCGTTCGGCTCCTTCCGTCGATCGGGAAAAACATTCGGCGTGACTGGCGCGTCGAAGAATATTTCGCAATATTTTATGATAACGGCATTCGGCCAAGATTGCGATTTCGTGCGCGAAAATTATCATTATCATTTTTTTTTTCGCGAATATGTATTGCCGCGTGGCAATACGAATGTAAAACATCGGTAATGATTTCGGAAATACAAGTTACGTAACGGTAAAAATGACGAGTAACATTATAATGAAAGGTTAATGTTATCGTACTCTGTAGATTGAAATTTAAGAGACGGTTGAATATTTTCGTCGACCGACATCTCTCGGCCTGGCCTGCCCTGCCCGTGCATATCGTTATTTCCCGTTGAGCTCGATCACGCCCCGCGTCGGAGAACTAATGCGATTACGATACGCGATAATGTGATTACGATTCACGTAAACTCGACGGCGCGGCGCGGCGCGGCGCGGCGGCGATATCGTTCCCCGTTCTCGCGGCGAGTGTATGCGAACGGTGGCGTTTATTTACTCACAACCGGCTTTCGATTCTCACGCGGCAGCGGTGGCGGCCTATTCTTGTAGGGCGATCAATCGACCGACGGACGAGAGACACGATGAACACTTAACGAGCGTTTCTAAAAGCCCTCGCGTCGGAGAGACGTTTCCTCCGGCGTGTATAGACGTCGAATTAGCGTAGTTAAGGCGTTTCGCAGGCAAATCGCTACCGAGGAGAAAGCCTTCCGCGAGAGCCTTCGAACCATACGATTCGCGACCGTCGATCCGCGAGATCAATCTGCGATTTCCTCCTCCGCGCCATTCGTACGAACGACGATCGAGACAGAGAACAAAGAGAAAAATCTATTCCGTTCTCCCGGAACAATATTTCCAAGAATGATCGGTTATAAGGTAACTAAGTTAAGGCACAAGAGAAAAAACGAACGGTGAGAGGAAGAAATTAAAACTCTTCCGGCCCAAAGACGACTATCCTTTTCACACAACACATGTTAGTAAAACTAAAAAATATATAGCGGTTTTTTTTTTTTTTTAATTAAATTAGTTCGGCAAGATTTTTGTCGACGTCCGGTTGTAAATATCAACGTTCGGTTATCGGTAAAACAAGCGGGACACTTGGAGCAGCTGGAATGAGCAACGAATGGGACACGTCTAAAAGCGGGACCATCTTGCTAAAAGCGGCACGTCTGCTCGCTTTATCGATACATCGTTTATCTGCTACGACCAACCGTATATTTCTCGTGGATCCTCCTCTCTCTCCGTTGCTCTTCCATCTATCGGCCGGTTAGTGATTTTGAACGTCGGTGACAAGAGAGAAAAAGAGAGGCTCTCTCGCCGAGAGTTGGAACGGGAATCGAACGGGACTGGAGACGGAGGGGTGGGGGGGAACGAGGCAGGGGGTTAGAGTTAGAGATGGGAGGACAGGCGCCGTCCGTCGGAGATACCGGCGGGACGATCGTTGCTTTCGGACAAATTATTAATCCCGAAGTCTTGACCTTTTTCGCCTCTTAATCCGGATAAAGAGAGATATCTCGCGCCCGGAGGACAAAAGGAAGAGGCACTATCCCGACAGCGAATCCGACGGGGCCGAGACCCTTCTGTCCCACCCTTCTTACGCCCTCCCTCCTTCCAACTTGTTCGCCTTCTCGCTCTCTATTTTTCTTTATCCGTCCCGTCGCGCCTCTCTCTCTCTCTCTCTCTCTCTCTCTCTCTCTCTCTCTCTCTCTCTCGCATTCCTTTTTTTCCGCATCTCGCGCGGAAACATTTCGAGATAGTATATCACGTTTATCCGCCGCAATTTATCGCCCCCCTCGCGCCGCGAGAATCTAACATTCCACTTTTGCTCTTATGTACACGCTCCTCTTCCGCTCCTCGCGCGCGTATACGCTGTTCCGAAAGCAAAACGTTTTAAACCTTCAGCATTGCTCTTGGTCGTCCGTTGGCCCGTATAGATACATGTATGATCTTGTATAAAGAGCGAGCTAATTAAGACCCTTTTGGTGCCCACTTTCTTGACTTCGCCGGGCTCGGGAGATCCCGCGCCGCGCGCCGCTCGCGAGACGCGCTTGTCGTGTACGGTCTCACTACCGTTTCTTGAATCTAATCGCCGAGTGATACATCCACGAGCCTCGTGTAGTGGCTTGTTCACGGATTGTTCCCTCGTCTCGTCTCGGTCTCGAGGGAGTGCCGAGGGTGTGCCCCCCCCCCCCGGGGCGGGGCGGGGGGGGGGGGGGGGGGGGGGGGCCCCCCCCCCCCCCGGAGTGTATCGTAGGCCGCGTGCGTACACGTGCACGTGCAACATACCACGTGCGATTAGGATTGGATGAAGGTGAAATATGACGGAAAAATCCGGGACGTAAATTTACTTAACGATTAACAAATTTTTCTTTATTACGAAAATAAAATATTGGATTCTTAGGATTAAGCGAGTCGTTTAATCAAAATATACTTCTTCAGCCTTTTCTTCCATACGAAAGATCCACGATCAAAAGTAGACGATATAACTTAATCCTTAAGTTTCTTTGCCAACGATGCCTGAGAATAATTGAACAATCGGTGAATCGGTCGCGCTAAAAACTGCCTCGAAAGGTAAACTAATTACCCGACTGCCACGAGCTCTCGTGTATCTATATCTACGACCTCGCGATAACGCGCCGTTCTATTTTCCTCAAACAGAAACGCACACGACAGCGTTGCATTAAATCGGCACACGTAACAGTCGAATTGTCGCAAACGTCATCCGTCCGTTCGATAGCGACGCAAATAAGCAGCCAGTGCTGCCGATAATCGCGATGGCCGCTGTCCACGTTTGACGGTGACTTAACGCCGATCCCGGGTTTATTGCGAATTGGCCCACCGCGAACGTATGTATGTACCTTACATCGCGATAATGCGATCGGTTACGATGGAGAGAGTCGGCATGAGCGGAACAGGGGAGTGAACGAGCGAGGGAGCGGTTTATTGGCGTCCTGGGACACAGAGCCCCTCCAAACACAAAACCCGATAGGTACACATTCTTGACATCATGAGCAAAGTATAACAGTGAAAAGAGTTTATAAGAGGTGCAATGCACAATGGAGCACGTGCTTCATAAAAACGAAAGAAATAGAAGATGAAATTTTCCTGACTCGAGTTTGGTAGATAATCGATATTTTTGAAATTTTATTAAGAGTATTATTTCTGCACATATCTAGGGCGACGAATGCATTCTGATGCGATACATGGTTTACGTGCGACGCGGGTTTATTCAGAGAGAAATCCGGTTGAAACGTTTGCTTTAATTTCAAAATGCCCGACGTAATCCGGACGATTCTCCGGTATGCAACTGCGACATTTCCTTCTCGTATCGTAGTTTTAAACCCGGGATGGGTTCAGTGTAGCAGGCCGTAAGAGACACGGAGGCGGATAGGTGCAATAGAATGTGCGGGATCGCGTCGAATGTCGGCCGTAGGGACGAGGCAGTTGGCAATTTCGAGTTTAGCGAGACTGTTGCTGGCGGTGGTGAGAGACGGCAATAGAGCGGTGGTGAAGCAGCCAGCGGCAGCAGCAACGGCAATGGGTAGGTACCCGTGTAACTGGTGGCGTTGCTGAGAGGGGGATGGCTGCAGCGGGCGGCGGCGACAGCAGCAGCAGCAGCAGCAGCCGCTACTGGGACGATTCGACGGTCAACCGGTCAGCCAACTTTGCTGGCGAACGCTAATAACCGCCAGCTTCGCGACTGCGGCTGCGGCTGCGGCCGCTGCTGTGGCTGCGTCCGCCATACGAGGTTCCCGGTGTGCGGCGCGTACACAGACCCAGGGCCGTCGGTAACGACGGGTGCGACGTGCGACGTGCGGGAGGTGTAAAAGATCATTTGCTGCAAAATGGAATTTCGGGCCGGGGGATGGAAAAAGTAACGGAAAATATATACGGCAGTAGCTGTGTACGGGTCCATCGAATTTTTCCGCGGAAAAATTCGATGGACCGCTACGACGCGCGAACCTCGTCTCCGAAAAATTCGCCGCTCTTAAAATATGAATACCTATCTTGCACACACGCGTCGTAGAGATATTCTATATATATTTCTTATCGAAATAAAATATGCAAATTATACGAGAAAGGAAGTAGAGGACGACATCGTCCGCGTTTTATCGACGATATAAGTAATCCCCGTGGATGCACGAGCTATTTTTGCTCGCAATCGGAGTTACAATTCCATTTTTCGCTGAAGTTTCCTACATCGCTTGCTGTTTGCTCGTCGCGAGACACACGCGCACAACGTGAAACAATAGGATCTATATCGCCTCTTTCTATACCTCTCGCAATTTCCTCCGAGCGAATGGAAAAATGGGAATCAGGATCACGCATAAAAAAGCTACCGTATTCGGCCATCTGTTTTCGGACGTGAAATTGACGCATTACATCCATGTTATATATTACATGCGGAATAGTTATACACAAAAATTCTCTTAAAAATTCTCTGCTCTTATTTAATACCTTGTTTGCAAGTCTTAAATTAAAATTTAAGAAATAATTGTCAAAACATTTTTGCCAGGAGAGGCGAATTTTTCAAAGAATTTAAGCTTAAAATATCCGATAGCTTTAGAATAATCAAACCGACTGTTAAATCATCTTGGAACCTAAAAAAAAAGTATAAAAACGGATCTTCGCGGAGACGTTTGCGAGTCGCTACGATCCTGGATATAAGCCATTACCGCGATGCACACGGACACTCTCGTCTTTCTCCTCTCCGCGGCTGCCGCACTCTCTCACTTCCTGTTTCTCTCACCGGCTCTCGTCAGGCGGGGTGGCAGATAACATTGCTGCATGACACCGCCGCTCTTGGTACAACTACTCGAGTACCGGAGAGCGGTAGATACCCTACCTACCTACCTACCTATCTACCTACCTACCTACCTACCTACCTACCCAAGGGCCACACAGCCAAAGCGACTTGGCGCGTTCTCTCTCTCGCGCGCGCGCGCGTGAGTGTGTGCAGACGCACACAGACATATGAACTCCGACACCGCTAACAGAACGTCCATAACTGCAACGGAGCGGCGGCGTCGCACCGCGCCGCACCTCGCCGTGCTGAGAGCTGTGCGCGCAGTGCATTAGGACTGGGTTACGACAGTAAATTTTCACTACCGTGCGGAGTTCTAATGGCCGGGTATGCAGCTGGTTTCAGTGGCCTCGAATCGTTCCCCCCCTCTCTCTCACTCTCTCTCTCTCGCGGTCTATCTTCCCATTTGCTCATGCTGTCTCGTACAGCAACGTGCGGAAAAGCAGGAAAGGGAATCGAGAGCGAGGTACAGCGAGATATAGAAGGGAGAAGCGAGATAGAGAAGAAAGAGAGAGATAGAGAGAGAGAAACAAGTTGTTCGCGGTTCTTCGGTGCGGGAAACGTTCGACCTCGTCGAGATCCCTTTAATATCGTCCTCGCGCGAGCGCGTACAAGCGCAATGAAGCACGAGCGACGCGTCGGAAGAGACACGAGCGATCGCGATCTGCCACCGCTCCGCTTTACTCGGCTTCGCTTTCTAACGGTCCGAGATGTTAATTATAGCCGCGTGTTACAGCCAAATAATCGGTCAAATCGAGCGCGTCCGTGATTGCGATGACGCGCGGGAAAATTGCGAAACGAAGATGTCCGGGGCGGACAACCATTGCGCGCGATAGCGTAACGGCACGCGATAACGAGTAAAATATCGCACTGTATTATGAAAAAAAAAGAAGAGAAAGAGAAAGAGAGAAATACATTTTTACGACGAGTCAGCGCGAACATGAACGACCCGCGGTATTGTTTGAGCCGATAACGATAGTCGACGAGTCGATTCGCGTCGCGGTCGTTTCGTCGGCGTTTTCCCGTTGTTAAAATCGAAATCATGGGTCCTTGGAATATAGCAAGGTTTAACTGCGGCTCCGTCAACGGGCCGTAGCGCGAGATGGAGATTTCCAGTGCGTTAGCGCTCGGTTTATCGTTGCCGCCACCATCGCCGCCGATTGTTTCATAACGACGACGACGAGTTTTCAGAATGCCGGACTAACGCGCGACTAATGGCGAGATCGACACGGTGTGAGGAAAAATGGGAAATAATTGCGGTGGTCGAGCAGGGTAGTCGTCGTCGTTGTCGTCGGTCGTCGACGTGTATGATTAATGACTGCGTTAAGTCAGCCGAGTACAAAGTCGGGTTTCTGTACTCGTTACGGCGCTTTCGGCAATTATCGGTTCTATCAACTGATTAGAAGAAAGACGACGAAGGGAATATAAAGGGGGCCGATAGAATCCAAATTTGTTGGAAGCTGCGATTTATAAACACGCTGGCGTTGTTAAAAAGCGTCTTGGAAGTGATAGAACAGGGTACCCCAGCGAGACCGATATCGTTGGAACCAAGTTAGGCAGAGAGATAAAGAGAGAAAGAGAGAGGGGGAGGGTAGAGAATGAACGCGAGAACGGGAGAGCCACCCGGACTTTGTTAAGCCATAATAGCGTAGCCCGCAGGGAGGACAGAAGTCTGGAAAGACTCTCCTCCGTCTGGTCCATTCGCCCCCGTCGCGAGCGAGCGAAAAAAGCTCAGCCGAGGAGAGCACCGACGAGTAGACATACCCCTACGTACTCTCCTTTCTCTCCTCTTGAGTTTTGTTTTTCCGGTCCCCCGAGAGATACCGGACACACACAGGCTAGGCTAAAAGAGACGAGGAAAGAGAGAGAGAGAGAGAGAGTGAGAGAGAGGGGGGAGAGAGAGAAAACGAGGCTTTGGCGTGGGTGGCCAATAGTTTTGCCCCCTCAGCTGGAGTCCGCGTGGACCCAACAAGCGCACGTCACGCGCCGTCGTACGGTACAGCAGCACCCGAAGCGGTTCTGTGCGGCGCATGGATTGGTCGAGGTCGCGTCCTCATTGGCTGTTTTTAAAAGCGGCGGCGCACTGTACGGAAAGAGGGGCACATTGCTTAAGAACCGGGACGATCGATTGGACAAGTCGGGCGAGCGGGGAGCGCGATTGGTCGCACGATCCGCGCGGATTTTTCGCGAGGAACCGAGAGCGCCGAGAAGGGAGGGGGTCACGCTCGGGCCACCCCGACGGTAAGGTCGTCGGGGTGGAAAACGCTCAAATGGGGTGGTTTAACGCGAAGCTCGGTGCCAGAAGGACCCGCTACCGTGAGGGTCTCTACGCCTCAACCCCGCTTGTCCTACGTCCCCCTTCCCCGTCGCCCGTTCTCCCGCCGCCCTTCCTTCCCTTCCGGACTCGTGGGGCTCTGAGCTCGTCGAAACAACGTAACGACCAGCGAAATTAGGTAATTCGGCCTCGTAATAATGCGTCGCCGCGCCACCGTCCTTACCCCCTATCCTCTTTTCTCCTCCTCGCGCGCGCACCCGGTAATGAATCGGGCACGATGGAAATTAGGGGCTCGCCGGACGCCTCTCTCGCCCTCCCTTCTTCCTGTTCCATACCTTCCCGTCCCGTCCCGTCCCCGGTTGGCTTTCTTCGATGTTTGTTAAATGCGTCGAGGCCGCGGGAGGTGTGTAATCTGTACCGCGAATTCAGACGAGTTTCCAACTTTCGAACCGGAATCTTATCTCTCCTCGCGATCGCACCCACTGTTTATTACGAGCGATTCGCTCATTCGCTCGCGCAGCCGCGCCGTCAATTACTCGAAACGTAAAGCGAGCGCATCTGCGATCGATGATTCGAAGTAGGAACCTTTAGCTCACTGTCGGTCGACCCGAACCGAACGTAAAACGAGCGCTATCGGAACAAGATCTGTCCCCGCCTATCCGCGGCCCAAGAGTTCCTCTCGTCCGTCTCGCCTCGGTGGCCAGAGAGAAAAGCGGATAAAGAAGAAGGCAGAGTAGAGGGAGAGAGGTATGTTTCGTAGAAGAGGATTACCTGCGACACGGGTAGGTGGTGCCGCCTTTTGTTTCCTCCTTCTCTTTCTCGCTTTTTATCCTTTGTCCTGGAGAACGCGATAAGAAAAATGATGCGTCGGCGAAATTCGATACTTCGAATTCGCTGCCTCGCACCTGCTCGCCGACCCGTGATCGCCGCGGCGCGGCGCACCGCAATGCACGCGCGGTAATGAATGAGCTCGGCATTACGCGGCGGTACGCTTCGCCTCATTTATGCCGCTTCTTTCGTCTCTCTCCCCCTTACTCTCGTCGTAAGATATACGCAAACGTGCTTTCACCGACAATACGTCTTGATTCGAGCTTCGACTTCGAGGCGGCATTGACGTTTCTTCGCAGGAACGTCCCGTGTTTGTCGCGTTCGCGAAATCACGCGATCGAATAACCGCTTATCAAGCAGAACCGTAACCAAGTCATCGTATAATTGGGTTAACGCGATGCTTGTAATAAGTAAAACGCCGGAAAGGGCCACCGTTCGAACGGCACAGCGATTGCTTAATTATGATTGTTAAGCGTTTCTTGACCAGACATCGGGAATAATTGCATTAAACACGGGATAGTTAATTACAGAGAAATAGAATTCTATGCATAGAACGTATAGAATGTCCTCGTTCCTTCGATAAGAGGTTTATCATGATTTTCATACTCGTGATCGCTATTGTGTTCTGACGCACAGTTCGCAATCGTACGCCAACAGTGGCACTCCGATCGACAACCGTCCGAACGTTATTTTTTTTTATTTTAACAAAAACACGACACGTGTTGCGACGTGTCCGTTTGTTAATTGTTAACTGAAGTAAATTTCGTTAAACTGAATAAATTAAACTCCATCATACATTAGCGACAAACAACTCGTTATTTTACGAGGATAATCACCTTGGCACGCCTTGGCGCGCGATCCATTTTCCTTCATTTTCAGTTCTTCCGATTTTGATTTGATTCAATATCTTCGACACAATAATCGAGTTATAAAAATGTCTGTAAAGCTCAACTGCGTCGGGCATTTTCGCGCGCGTGTTGTCGGTTCACACTTTTGAAACACGTTAATCATCTCGATCTCCGTAAATTGTAGACTTACGTTGCACTCAGAACGATTGAGTCAATTATACATTTACACGTCCGAATTACTCTCCCGCGGTAGATTAATAGCTCGTTTTTCTTATCGCCTATCTCCTCTTTACCTCGAACCGGTATATCGTATATACCGCAAGACCGCCCCTTCCTCCCTCGTTTCTACTGGTTTCGCACGGTGGAGTATCACGGGTTACCGTACCTACACCCCCGTCCACTCGTTCGCGGAGCGTGTGTCCAAAGTTCCTCGCCGTCTCGCTCGCGCGGTCGGGTCGGGTCGCCCGGACGCGGAGGAGCGAAGAGGAGCAGAGTCGGGCCGAAAAAAGTTTATCGCAAAATGGCTGCCCGTATTTACGTGATTCGGGGGCGGAGGCTTTTTCCGAGCTTCCTCCACCTACTATATACCACCGCCGCCTCCGCGACTCGATGGGTAGTGCAACGGCGCGGAGCCGGAACGACCCAACTGCCGAGAAAGCTTTTGCATAATAAAACAGCCTGTACTTTCTCCTACTCCCAACTCTTCTCCCCTCACCCCAACCCCATCCCGACGACGCTACCATAGCTACCGACCTTCGTTCTCTCTCCGCTCATCTTCTTCTTCTTCTCGCCTGGCTCTCTTCCATTTCATCTCCCTCTCCCTCCCTCCCTCCCTCTCTCTCTTTTTCCCCTGTTTTCTCTTATATGTCTTCTCCCTTTGACCTGCGAGAAGAAAAAGTATTGCTACGGTGCACCTGTGCGCCTGCCGCTGGTCAGATCGTAAAAAAGGGGGAGAAACGTCGATTTCGAGCGCGGGAGGGGGGTAGCGGCTGGGGAAAATGGCGTCAGCTTCCTACACATTTTCCGGCTACACCGCGACGGCGTATACGAAAGGACAAACCGTTGGAAAAACTGTTACGGCAGCAACACAGCGACGAGAGAGCGGATCGTTTCGACGTTATAATATCCGGCGAGATTAACATTATCTGCCGCCGCCCTCGCGTTCGTGGGCTTTTTTACGGCCATAAATATTCCCTTTTAAAAAAGCATGGCTGTGATTTTTCGTGTACGGTTGCTCGTGTTTTCCGGGTTACGCGCCTAATATAGAGGTTTCATTCGGCTGTCCGAGAGAGAGAGAGAGAGAGAGAGAGAGAGAGAGAGTGCCGCTTGTACGCGCCACCGTATAAATCTAAAGGTACACGCGACATACTACGCAAATTACGTAGCGACGGCCGTGCGTTTTTATTCCGCTTAATTCGTTCGGAATTGCGCGCGAGAACCGCATAATCGTGTCGCGCGCAACGTCTGGATAATGCAGAAACGACAACGCGCGCGCCACCGACACGGGAGACACGTTCCAGCTACCAGAGAGTAGTACGGCCCGCGCGGTATTATAGCGTTAATTTGAGCTTAAGAGGAATCGGGAGACAAAATCACCGGCCGCGTACTAAATGGCTCTGGCTAATGCAACAAAATGTTGCATGGTGAAATGCATGGGAAATAAAAGCAAAACGTTTGATAAAAACATCATTAATGTTATTCTGAGATAAATACTTTGAGATTCAGTATCACGGAGTGTAAGAAACTGGTCTACAGAGCCTGGATCCATGTTGGTATATGCAAACAAGTAAAGAGATAAATAAAATAATGAAGAAAGAAACGAGAAAGAGAAACTAAGATATTAATGACAGATTCACAAGTTCGTCGAGACCAATTAATTAGTTGACATTTTTTTTAAATTTAATATTCAATCGTCCAAAACTATCATTTCGTCGAAATAGTCTCCGGACAATCATCTCGTCGATAATTGATTTCGAAATTCTCCCAGATTTCATGAATCTTCGTTCGGACGAGAGAGAGAGAGAGAGAGAGGGCACATCGTAATGCATGTATATATGTATGCGAAGTCCAACGCTAACTCATCGTTATCACGAAACGGTTGGCCATTATTTTGTCCGATGATGCCCCACGACTCTCTCTCTCTCTCTCTCTCTCTCTTTCTCTCTCGCTGATCTCTCTCTGCTCGTAATATCTTGTTCGTGCGTGTGCGTGCTCTCGGGTCCGGCGGGAACGCGCGCGTATGTGTACACCACGGTGGTTAATTTCCAGTCAAATTTCATTACTTGACCGCGGCGAGCGGGTAGATGGCCCGTGTGCGTGCCCTCGTCCTCGCCCCGGTAAGCGCAAGCGGGGGTGGCGGCCAACATTATTGTTGCACAGTTGTCCACTGTCAGGGCCGTAAAATGGAGATGTGAGGCCGCGGTATTATTAATGATCGCACGCCGTTTACCGTGGCCTAACTCTCTCGCGTCTTTACCTTCTATTTTATATCGTTTTCTTCCTCCCCGTCATCGTTTGTAGACTAGTCGCGCGAAATTAAATCCGATGACGCGCGAAACTCTCAATTACAGACGCGTTAAACGAACATGAGGACAATTACCCGAAATGAAAACGAGACGGAAAACAAAAATCCTATATCTCACGTCACGAAAAAAACGATTTTGTTGAA